>NC_056738.1:322196840-322211974 GCF_019279795.1 Protopterus annectens
ATGCTGAAGACTTAGGGAATGCAACATGGGATGCTTGATGAGGCTCTCCTTGTTTGTAATGTAAAGTAAAGTAAAACTTAATTGTCATTCAGCCATACAGCAACAGTGCACAGCTGAGCGAAATTACATTTCTCTAAGCTCATGTGCAAAACGTACACATACACAATACACATAACAATAGCAAAGGTAACACAGCAGTGACAACAACATCAACAACACCACAGACTCCAAACCAGGCCATCTGAAGGCATCAAAGCTGCAATAATTGTACTCTGCCCTTCCCAGTGGTGATTGCTGTGACCAGAGCCATCTCACAATCCACATCATCCACACTGTCGCCACTCCAGCCATACACCAACAATGTCTCAAGTCCAGTCTGTCCTTTCTGATTCCCTGCAATCCCACTACTTGCACATGTTGCAACTTTCAACATCTGAGGCCCAAACAATTACAGTGACCACAGCACTCTTTTCCATCCAGACCATCCTCACTGAGATCTCCAGCTCCATTCTTCAATGTCCTAAGTCCTGGACCAATCTTCAACACAACAGAACCAACAAAATTCCATTCCACAAGTCAGGCTCTGATACCTGCAGTCGGCAAAAATGCTACCCTGAAGGCCAAATGACCATGGTCAGCTCAAAGATCTCTGAGACCAATGGTCCTACAAAAAAAACACAGCAGATCATCCAGACCAAGCCAAAACACCCTGACTGCAAACCCTGCAAACCAACCAGCTGAATGGCTCACAAATGGACAGCATACTGAAAAAAATCACAGAAGAAACATGAAATGCACTTCAGGAGCCAGAGTAGCCGCAGCCACACAGGGCACCCCCATTTTGGATTTTTTGCTGGGAATCATTAGGTTAAGTGAAGTCTTATTTTGACAGTTTAGAAAGGAAATTTGAAGCTAAAAAACAGAAACTTTAGCAAGAATAGTGAATGTTGAAATAAAAATATGTGGTAATGACAATCAGTATGAAGCACAACCATTGCAGCTGTGTTTCATTCATTGTAAGATACTGATTTGAGTGAAAATCAAGTAATGACAAGTTTGAAAGAAGTGAAGTTTGGTTTGTGGCATATGTTTGGATTGTTGGAAGTATATATAAAGAGACTGGGAGTGTTTATTTGGCATACTCAGCATCTTCTGTAATGCTGATTAAGAAGTATGTAGTTGAAATGTAAAGCAAGGTTGAGGATTTGGCTGGTTAAGTTAATACTGTCTGATTGTAGTAGAAGATAAAGTTCATAGGAAAAACTTGAGACTGATGCCACATAGGAAGGTGAAGAGGGACTAGATTTATTGGACAAAGTAAGATGGCTCAATGGACAGGTTTTACAAAATCATCACTGAGAGTTGAGAAGCAATGTAGATTGTAAATATTGGTGTCAGGGAAATCATGTGGTAGACCCAGGGTTATCTTTTGCAGTTTGTGACTATACATGAAAATAACTGGTATTATGACAGCTGTACCCCAAACGAAACAGAAAAAACACTGAAAACTGAGTAAAATAAAAAAGGCAGTTCACGGACTCTAATGGCAGAAAATTTAGATGAAAGAGAAGCCCATGATGCTGGAAGATTACACAAATCCTTTATTCTTCAAAATGAGATATCCTGTTAGTGCTTTCATTTAAACAAAGTGTTAAACTTCATCAGACAACTGTTAGTTTCGCATTTACTTCCTTTATAAACTTCCTTTAGCGTTGATTGGTTAAACAACTCATTAATATTAATACAACTTAAAAATCCATCACATATACTCCACTCACGGCTGTCCTCCGATTAATAACTCCTCCTCTCACACACTCAGCCATCCCCCTAAACTTAGCAAGCCCTCCAAATCTTCCCACCCCACAAACTACCACTTACTCACTATCATGGTAAAAACCATGTATTCCTTCATCTCTTCACTTACTTTACTCCTTCTCATCCCTTACCTTTTATCACGCTATGAACACCAAACACTATTAGGAATTCCTTTCCCCAAGGCCCACACTACCATATACGTACACCCAACACCTAACCTTATAGTTCCTTCTCCCCATACTGCAAAATCTCTAGGCTTTAATCATATACAACCAACCCTCCACTACCCTAGATCACCTAATAATAAATCTAACCTCAAAATACTCTACAAACTTCAAAAATTCCTAGATCACCTAAAACAATGTATTACTCAACACGGTGACATTCATCCCAATCCAGGCCCCACCACTCATCAAGACCCTGCCACCTCAACACTACCCCATACTCCTAATACCTCCCTCCTCATCTTTCACCTCAACCTAAGAAGTATAAACAACAAAGTACATAGCTTACATGCTATGATAGCCACACACTCCCCAGATATCATGTGTCTCTCAGAAACATGGCTCAAACCCGCCACAAAGGATGAAGAAATTCTCCCACCTGGCTATAATATCCTTAGGAATGATCGAATAACCAAAAAGAGTGGGGGAATAGCTGTAATGTTTAATAACAGACTTAACATCATTAGGAACACATTGCATCCCCCCAGGTCTCTAATATTGAATTTATTGCACTAAAGATTTGCCTAAACTCCCAAAAATGTATCAATCTAGTAGTAATCTATATCCCACCAGGGAAAAACCTTGAAAACCTTGAGCATACTTTAAGTTGGATAGCTGCAAACTACCCTCAAGAAACCATTATACTAGGGGACTTCAATATTGACTGGTCCCACTGCTCCGCCAAGACAAATCCCCACCCAATCAATCTATATGGCTTCTCCCAAAATATCACAGCTCCTACCAGAATTGGTAACACACAGCAAAAGGAGAGTACGATTGACTGGATTCTCACCAATAAAGCTGCTAACAATTATTCTACCGGTACCCTCCCCAATGACCTTAGTGACCACCTCGTCACTTACATTATAAAGCACAAGCTTTGTATTTCCAACCCACCCCTACATAAACTTATCAGAAACAGGAAATAGTTCAACCTAGAGCTATTCCTAGCTGAACTAAAATTCTGCAATTGGTCTACCCTAACTACTCTTCCCCTAGCCGAGAGCGTGTCATACTTCAATGACACTTTCCTAAACATTCTTGACTCCCACGCTCCAAATCGACTAATTAGAACTAAGGACCGCATAGCTCCCTGGCTAACAAGAGAAACCAAAGCAAAAATTAAACTCCGTGACCAGGCTTGGAATAAATGGAGAGCTACCAAAACTCCCCTAGATCGTATTAAATTTCAACAACTCAGAAACTCCACGAAATCTGACATTACTAGAGATAAAAAACAGTATTTCTGTCACCTCCAGGACAAACATCAGACTAACCCAAAAAAGTTCTGGGCTGGATTTAACAACCTCCTCCATCCTGGTAAATCCTCTACCCCAATACCCGTGAAACTCACTAGTAAGAAACCAGAAGAGATAGCCAATTCCTTTAACACTTTTTTTACAGAGACCATCCAGTCCCTCGCCAATCATCTACCCACTTCCTCCCCATCATTAACTCTTCCTCATGACTCACCTCCTCTCTCCTTTAACCTACAAACAGTATCCACCTCCTACATTCGTACCCTACTAAAAAAATTGAAACCGTCCACCCTTGCGGCCGATCGTCTCCCAGCGGAATACCTCCAATTAGCCTCTGATGTCATTGCCTATCCCATATCAATTTTGATTAACAGATCCATAACTGAGGCCACCGTCCCCCCCATTTGGAAAATCTCGTACATCATTCCACTTCACAAAGGAGGCTCCTCCACTGAAACATCTAACTATAGGCCTATTGCAATACTTTCTCCAATAGCAAAAATTTTAGAACGGTGTACTCACAAACAACTCCTCCACCACCTCACCATCAATAATCTGCTATGAATTACCCAGCATGGCTTTCGCCCCCATCACAGTACTACTACTGCCCTCCTCTCCTTTGTCGACTCAATAAATAGCAACCGTAACAAAAAACTTATATCCTCTGCGCTCTTTCTTGATCTCTCAAAAGCTTTCGACATGGTTAACCACCAGCTATTACTCCACACCCTGCAAACCTTTCATCTGGACAACTTGGCACTAAACTGGTTCAAGAACTACCTTTCTGGCCGGCACCAAGCAGTCCTATGGCAAAATAGTCTATCTCAACTACTCCCTAACAACATTGGCATCCCACAGGGCTCCATACTTGGCCCCCTTCTTTTCTCTGTTTTTATAAATGATCTTCACACAATCATCCCCAGTACCACCTGCATACAATATGCGGACGACTCCACCCTGATCTGCTCTGATCTCTCTCCAGAAACTCCAAACAGCCACCCAACTATGTTTTGCCAAAGTTGAAAAATGGTTCTCTGACCTGAAACTCATACTTAACCCAACTAAAACCAAGTTACTTCTATTTTTCCCCTCCTCTACCACTCCCCCACCCCTAGAACCACAACCTGCGAATCCTAGGTCCTTTTTTGTCGAATCCTTTAATGGCACCATCATTGAGCCCGTCTCCCACACCAAGCTATTAGGTGTCACTATTGACCACAAGCTCAAATTTGATATGCACATTGCCCAAACCATTAAGTCAGTTAACAAGAAACTAGGTTCAATGTACAGAATCAGGAACTTTCTCACTCCTCATGCAAAATTAACCATTGCCCGCACTCATCTCCTTTCCACCCTACTATACGCCTCCCCGATATTTTCCTTCCTCAATAAACGTGAGCTCAATAACTTTTCTACCACCTACCACCATATAGCCAGATTCATTACAGGAACACCCTATCGTACCCACCATTGTCTCAACCTCAAGAAACTAGGCTGGTTAGAACTGTTCAATCTTCTTAAATTCAATCAACTCACGGAAGCATTCAAAATAATTAATCAACCAGACAAAACCCCCTCACTGAGCAAAATCCTGACCCCATACACCAACTTAAGTTCCCTTTGGTCTTCAAACAGTAATCAAGTATTAACCATCAAATCTAATAACTTGGGCGGCGATGCTCTTTATGCTAACTCTATTGGAAAGCAATGGAATTCCCCTCCCAACTACCTTAGACTCATGCCTTCACTTAAACTATTCAAAAATAATCTCAGAGAATATTTAAAGTCCCACTGGTTGTGCCCATGTCTAAACCCAGACTAATTCCTATATGTCTCATAGTATCCTACACTCTTCTCTCTCACAAGCTATTATCTAGCATTTTACTTCCTCCACATGTACCCTTGTCATATTACCAACTTAGCTTGTCCTGCCACCTCCTTAACTTAAGCATTTTTTTCTACTAGCATGTATATACCATGTCGTATTGTTTTGTTATCTTTATAATGTTGTACCTCTATCTAATTGTAGTGTGTTTCTTTTCTCATTATTGGGAGCTTTTCTCCCCGGGCCTCTACTGAAAAAGGATATGTATCCAGCTAGACTAGCCTGGTCAACAAATGTAAAATAAAATAAATAAATAAAAAATATACTTAAAAACACAAGAACCTATTCATTCTAACTGCATCTGCCTACTACTACTTATAATTATTGAATTTATAAATAAACTGTGAGTAACTATAAAGTAAAATGAATTTAACATCTTATATAAACAGTGTAAAACCAACGATAAAAACTTTTTTCTAATAAGCAGTTTTGGTGTTAAAAAACTGGATGTAATTCCAATAGTTTAACATCCCATGAGAACATAGCTTAAAAATGACTAACTAAACCTATCTTCCAAGTCTCGAACCCATGGCCCTGCACACCATTGCCACAGCAAGTTACCACTAAGCCATTTGAGCTTTTATAAATATATGCAAATACAATGGGTTAAATATAATAAATATTTGAAAATATGTAAAATATACTTGTATCAAATAAAAAACTTTGTATAAAATAAAATCTATATATTTAAGTACATTTTAACTAGCTGATACTACCTTCACTTTTTTCCTTTCAAGAGCTTTTAACTTCAACACAGGGACTATTGAGCTACACTCATTCAGACCTGGCCAGCTATCCACCTGTAAGCGGATGTGCCACCTGAGCTCTTTTATTTCTAAAAGTAGACCCCTGTGGCTTGTTATTTTGTATAAGTACTGAATCTAGAGCCATGGAGCTAAACCTGTGTTCACTATTACAATTAATGTGTTTAACCAAGGCATTGTTCTGATTTTGTCTCTTTACAGCATATTCATGCTCATAAATTATCTGCCAGAGTTTCCTTTCTGTTTTTCCAACTTAGAAAGACTGGCAGGAAGAGCAGGATGCCAAATAAACTACTGCTTTGGAACAACAATTGTATTTACTGTTCACGTAATATGTTGTGTCTGTGCAAGGGGCGTATCGAAGTTGCGCAGGGAGGCGTGTCAATGTCGGCTGTCGAGGAGCAACCTAAACTGCTGAATATTATATTCCGCCAGCAATAGTAATCATACCTATCAGTGTCCGTGGATACTGAAACGTATGCAAAGCATAGTCCCTGCGAACAGAAAATGAAGAATCAAACACAAATGCACGGTAGGGAATAATGGGTCCCTACCCTTGAACAAATGACATGAAAACCGTGTGCACGTAGTCCAACGTAGTGTTGATAGCTATACCATGTGGAAGTGAAACGTATCATATGTTAGCTTGCAGCCAGTAGGTACGTCCAGTCCAACGGAGAGGGTCACCAGCCGACCCATAATGTGAGGGAGGGAACATAGCTGTGCAGATGTGTCCATAACAAAATACACGAGGAGAAATGTAGATATATGTAGTGACCTTATGTCGAATCATATCCCACAAGTCATGTAATAGTCACATACAAAAGGTATGTCCGTATTTCACATACCAAATGTGATAGGAAATAGCATACGCATGTAAACGAAACAGAAGGAGCATATAAACAGCCATAACAATACGGACACATGTAGGCCGAAAGGAATAGTATGATCCTTACCATCGACCAAGATTACCACCTGTCCCACTTTGCGAGTGACAGTCCCTCTGTGGGAAGATGTGTCCTGACACAAACATGTAAAATTGGCAAATGTCCAGAGAATATAGGACATAATTCTTCTGTAGACGTCATGCAATAGTTGCATTAAACATATTTCACTGAACGTATATTACATAAATGTCATAACAAACAGAATAAGATACCGAAATGCTACAAGAATAAGCTTAGATATAGGCAAGAATTGTAAGTTCTATCTGCCGAACTGACCGTGGGTATGTGTCGGCCTGTAAAATATGCTGTGTTCACCACAAATGTCACAGTAGTGTTGCCACCTTTTCAAATGGCCAAAGTGGGACATGTTTGGTACAGACATCAGATTTTATAGGCCGACACATACCCACGGCCAGTACAAAGGACAGAACGTAACTGTTTTGCCTACAGAAAAGCGTATTCTTCTAGCAGTTTAGTTGCTTATTCTGATGTCCTTCAAGGATGCATCTGCAGTCATAACAAATGGGTTGTCCTGTCGTCAGGCAGCCCTTCGGTCGGCCGGATTCCAAAGTCTGGGTCTGGCCTCGGCTGGTGTCGCACTTCACCCGATGTCATCTCTCCTGGTCTTCGGGTATAAAGGCATCAGCCGACGCCATTTTCCTCAGTCTTTCTTGCCGCGTGGCGCCCGAAGCAGAAGCTGTTCGCAAGTGCCGGTCGGTCAGATCCAGAGATTACTACTACCGAATACTACTTGAAGACTTCTAAAAGCTAAGTACCCGTTGGGGACTCTTTCTTGCCTCAGCCGATGTCAGAAAAAGTATATAATTGTTTAACTTGTGGGAAACAAATACCTCATAAGGATTTCCACTCTTACTGCTTACCTTGTTTAGGCCCAGACCACGACGTAGCAGCCTGTTTAGCCTGTGCTTCCTTCAACCGAGCGCTTAGCGTCGATCGGAGTTGCTGAACAGTTTTTCGGCTCAGATTTTGCGTACATTATGCCATCGGATCCTCCGACTACTCAAATTGTTAAAAAAAAAAAAGAAAAGGCCGACACTCGCGGTCCGGTTTCGGCGAAACCACGGTTAAGCAAACGCGAGTGTCTCGGTTCGCGAAACCGAGCAAACAGGTCAATCTTCAGCCGAATCCATGACTACTACTGAGGCTCCTGTTACCCTAGTGGAATCGGCCTCTGAAGTTTTGCCTACTAATGTGGTTCTTATTGAATTATCAGACACCATCCCTTTGGATGTCTCTACCCCAGCACATGGTGCTGCTAGGCCTCCTGCAGCCATGTCTATTAAGGCCTTTGCCAGGGCTAAAGCAGCCAAAACTGCTAAATCTGTGCCTGTTAAGCCCCCCTCACACAGGCCCAGTTCCAGTTTACAAATGCTTACTTTGGCAGAGGATCTCATCTCTTTAATTAGGGGATCCCAATCTCACCCAGACAGGGCCTCTCAGCCTCCAGAAAAGGGACCTTTCTACACTTACCACAACATAGGCCCTTAGCTATACCTCCAGTTCTGCCTGTTGTGGATGATGCATTTAATGATGTTTGCACTGCTCCTGATACTTTACCTCCAGCCCCTGCCAAACCAGATAGGTTTTACAGGGTACCAGACACTCATCACCACCTATACAAGGCCCCACTTGCAGATCCTGAGCCTATCTCCCAGGGGCCTAAGGCAGTAGCTTCGACCTCAGCAAAAACCCTCTTCCTTCTGAAAGGGAATCCAGGTCCTTAGAGATGGGGAAAAAGTTTACACCTCTGCTACTCTCTCAGCTAGAGCTTTGAACTGTCAGTTTCATATGATCCAATACCAAGAGTTTATGCTTGATCAGTTAACTAAGAAACTGTCCTCTGATGACTCCTTAGATAAGAAATATGTTTTAGAAATGGTGAATAACATTCAGCAGGTTAGTAACCATTCTTTAAAATGTGGCTATGATGCACTGGAGGTTTCATTTAGATCAGCCATGACTGGCACAGTTATAAGAAGGCATGCATGGTTGAAAGAACAGGTCTTGCCGGATCATGTTAAAGCAAAGCTGTTAGATGCTCCTATGGATAAGGCCAGTCTATTTAGTACTCCTGCTCAGCAAGTAATGAAGAAAATGGAAGAGAAGGCAAAATCTGTACAAACAGTTAAGGATTTCTTACAGGTTCAGCCCCCAAGGTTTAGCAGGAACTGGCCTTCCAAAAATGAGTCCTTTCCAGACTCCTCAAAATCTCAGAGAGGCAGGAATAGACGTGCCAGAGGCAGAAATCAATCCAGAGGAGGTGCCTACAGAGGACGCCAGTGGCAAGGCAATAACCAGCGAGGCACCGACACAACCACTGCCACTGCAACAGGACAATCACAGTGACTTGGCTCTGACACCGCCTACCAGGGAACAAATAGCAGCACCTTTAGGCGGAAAGTTAGCCTTATTTTCAAAAATTGGCACTATATCACAAAAGACAAGTGGATTTTGCAGACCATAGACCAAGGCTACAGGTTTCACTTCCACACCTTACCAGTAAAAAGAGGAATGCCAAACCTACCTCCAAATCAAAAAACAGAAGCTCTAAAACAGATAGCTCAATTAACAAAAATGAGAGCTGTGGAAAGAGTACCACTAACAGAACAGGGCAAAGGATTCTACTCCAGACTCTTCCTAGTACCAAGAAAGAGAAAAGTTGGAGACCTATTCTCGACCTGTCCGTCTTAAACACATTCATCATTGTCCCAAAATTCAAAATGCTGACCCTACAGCAACTTCTTCCCATGCTGGGCAAGGAGTGTTGGCTGGTAACTCTAGATCTCAAGGAGGCATACCTGCACGTCCCCATATGACCAAATTGCAGAAGATACCTCAGATTTCATGCAGGATCAGAGCATTATCAATTCTCAGCATTGCCCTTTGGCTTATCTACTGCGCCCAGAGTATTCACAAAATGCCTGGCATCAGTAATCGCTCATTGCAGGCTACAGGAATCCAAATTTATCCATACCTGGACGACTGCCTGATACAAGCGGACAACAAAAGCAAGCTGACAAAAGACTTACAAAGAGTCATTTGCTTACTACAAGCCCTGGGATACACAGTCAATTTAAAAAAAGTCAAGACTGATACCATCCCAAACAAGAACATTCTTGAGTGGAATTGGACACAGTAAAACAGATGGCATTCCTAACTGCAGAAAAACAAGAACAACTCCCTCTTTACTTCTTGGCATTAACAAAGCAGAACAAACTAACAGCAAGAAAAGTACTGCAGGCCTTGGGCTTCATGGCATCATGCATAATCCTGGTTCCCCCATGCCAGACTGCATATGAGAAAGCTACAGTGGTACCTAAAGAATTTATGGTCTCAACACAGGCACAGCTTAGAAACCGAAATCCCACTAATCCCATGCCTGAAACAAGAGTTCCTATGGTGGGCTCAAGCATGCCAGTCAAACCCAGGCTTGCCCTTCCACAACTTTCAAGCAAGCCAAACCATCACAACGGACGCCTCAGACCTAGGCTGGGGGCACACATGCTGGACAAATGCATACAAGGATTATGGACTCCAGACCAGCTGCACCTGCACATAAATCAAAAAGAAATGCTGGCAGTAAAACTAGCAATCCAGAATATCAGACCATTCCTCAAAGAAGGCCATTTAATGATAAGGACAGACAACACCACAGTCATGTGGTACATCAACAAACAGGGAGGCACTCATTCATACCCCTATGCAGAATGACTCTGGACCTTTGGAATATGGCTCTGAGCTACAACATCCAGATACAGGCAATATTTGTACCGGGAAAAGAAAACATCCTAGCAGACATGTTAAGCAGAACTACCTCGGATGCTCACGAATGGATGCTACACCGGACATCTTCAAGGCCATCACAAAGAAATGGGAATGCCACAAATAGACCTATTCGCATCCCCACTCAATCACCAGCTCAAGAAATTCTGCACAAGGACATACCACCCACTAGCATGGAAGGTGGACTCTCTATCCTTCAGTTGGAAAGGCCTGACAGCATATGCATTTCCACCTCTTCCTTTGATGCACAAGGTACTACTGAAAATCAAAGAGGAACGTCCAAGGATAATTCTGATAGCCCCAAATTGGCCAAGACAACACTGGTATCCATTGCTGAGGAGCATGTCTCGGGGAGAACGTGGACACTACCCCTGATGCCTTTGATGTTAACTCAGAACAACTACAACATCATGCATCCAAACTTAACAACTCTGCAACTGACTGCCTGGAACATCACATAACAGCAACTAACCCAGATTTATCCCAAAGGGTGAAAGACATTATCCTTGAAGCCCGCAGACCTTCAACAAGAAGGAACTATGCAGGAAAATGGAAAAGGTTTGTCATTTGGAGTACTGAAAGAGGAAAAGATGTGTCAAAGATAGACATTGCTAACATCCTGGAGTACTTGGCAGAGCTTCTACATACAGGCCTGTCCTATTCCTCCATCAAGATACATGCATCAGCTATTTCTGCAGAATACAGCTTCGATCACCCTGTCTTCTCACATCCTCTACTCAGGCAGTTCCTCAGAGGAATCAAGAATGTAAAACCTCCTAGGAAACCACCATTACCAGCATGGGACTTGAACTTTGTGCTAGAAAAATTGACACTCCCTCCATTTGAACCAGCAGCAACAGCAGATCTTCAACACCTATCATGGAAAACTGCTTTCCTAATGGCAATTACTTCAGCAAGAAGGGTTTCAGAACTACAGGCCTTAATGGCAGTACAACCCTTCCTAATCTTCCATCAAGATAGAGTGTCCATGAGAACTAACCCTACATTTATGCCTAAGGTGGTATCAAGAGTGTCTCTAAACCAGGCAATCCACCTACCTACCTTCTTTCCCAAACCACAGAACAGTGGGGAAAGACTGCTGCATACCTTGGATGTACATAGACAGTTACGCTACTACCTGGACAGAACCAAAGGTAACAGAAAAACTGACCAGCTTTTAGTAGCCTATGCAACAGGAAGGGAAGGAAAAGCAATTTCCAAACAGACAATCTCTAAATGGATAGGAAATTGCATAAGATTCTGTTACTCCTACCATGGAAAGCAAATTCCACAGAACATAAGACCTCACTCTACAAGGGCTACAGCCACTACCACAGCTTTCTTACGAGGAGTGGCTACCAAGGACATTACTGAGGCGGCTACTTGGACCTCCGTGCATACATTTGCCAAGCATTACAACTTACCTCTATATTCTAGATCCCGAGCAGGGTTTGCCACTGCTGTCTTGCAAGGGATCCTAACTACACCATAATTCTTCTACCTCCTCCCCTAGTTTGGCTATGGTATTCTACCCATTTGTTATGACTGCAGATGCATCCTTGAAGGACATAGTACAGTTTTGTACCTACCATAAATGTAGATGTCCGAACAGGATAGCATCTGCAGTCAGGATTACCCACCCTCCTTCCCTCTGTGGTACTCCTAGGGTATTTACCCTCCTAATAGCTAGCTAGGGGATCTCTTATGGTGTATTTGTTTGTATATATGTACATACATGCTTATTTTTGTGTTTGCCTACTATTTTTGGAAACATTGGCATTTAACCAAAATTTAGTTTTCCAAGAGGGCAGCTGGCATCTGGGGCAAGAAACACTGAGGAAAATGGCGCCGGCTGATGCCTTTATACCCGAAGACCAGGAGAGATGACGTCGGGTGAAGTGCGACACCAGCCGAGGCCAGACCCAGACTTTGGAATCCGGCCGACCGAAGGGCTGCCTGACGACAGGACAACCCATTTGTTATGACTGCAGATGCTATCCTGTTCGGACATCTACATTTATGGTAGGTACAAAACTGTACTTTTCTCATAACATTTAGGTATTTCAGATACAGAATAACTGTTTAATGCAACTATCACATAAAATATAAGAAATAATTTTGTCCTAAAATCTTAGGACATTTGCCATGTTTACAATTACATGTCAGGACACAACTGCCCAAAGAGGGACTGTCCCTCGCAAAGTGGGACAGGTGGTAAGCCTATGTCACACTGTGGCCAATTGAAAAGGTGGAAACACAACCGTCGACTGTGGGGAGGCATTGTTCACAACAGTCGGACATGTGTAAGGAATAGCTTGGACATAGGAAAAGGTGCCGTCCTACCAATGAGTACAACAGGCTGGCAAAATCCAGAAGGAAGCTGTATAATCCGAACGTGTATGTGACACAGTCGAACGGGTAGTACCCGGATACACCAACCAAGTAATGAAAGTGAAGTATGGGCGTGTACCTATGTGCGTGAGGCATAGCATGTGGAAAGCAAACATGGCAGGGTAGTCCACACAACCATAAAGGTACCCGACACATGTAGGATATTCAATGTGTAACTCTGGCCGTGTCATGGGCCAACAACCAAAGTAGTGCTCTATGGGGTGTGAGGAATTTGCGTGAGGGGTGGGTGTTTAATGGTAAATTCCTCAAAGGCGATACTGTGTCGTATGCAGAAAAGGTGAACCGGAGGTGTACGAGGGGGCAGCAGGTGAAGTGGAAAGAAACACAACCACATGTAGAAACAGCTGCAAGACAAGCAGACAGGCCATAGTGTAGAACACAATCCCACAAACATATGAATATGGAAATATGCGAGACAAATGTATAGATACGTCACCATCACATACCCACAGATGGGTCCTGATGGAACTGGCCATAACAAACGCAACACACCTGGATGCATAATGGCCTACCCAGCATACCCTCCACAACACACAAGCTGCCACCATACCAGAACGTCCACCAAATCCAGCCGTACTTGGTCCACTGGTTTGTTGCATAAACAGCCACACACAGTGACCCCTACACATATGTAGTAGGTATTGTTACCCTAGGCAGTGTTAGGATTGCAAACCATGCATCCCCTGCATGTAAAACCCCCTGCACGTTTTCGTGAAGCCACAAAAAATCTTCGTTATCTAACTTGTTTTGGTCTAGTCCAATTTTTGGGATATCCCTCATGGGATGACCAACTTTTGTAAATAGTAGAATGGGTATGACGACATGATGTCCACTCCAGTAGATATCTGAACACAAGTCAGAACATGCAGTGGAGGTCTATGACACTGTCCAGCCCTTAGTGGGCATGCATAACCTACCACCCAGGATAAAATACCTTCCCGTGACGCACGTGTCCAGACACGAATAGGAAGGAGAATATAATGCACACATTTGCAAAGTGGAAAACGGCATGAGGGTGAGGAAGACACTGACATAAACAGGTCAACCCTGATCAAGTGTGAGGGACACTGACTGTGCAGTCGTGACCGACCATACCTGTCAACCTGTGTGAGCAAGATATCTGGACAGAGCCGTGAATATAAGTGAGACAAAGGTCCAACAACAGGGACAATCTGTAAAGATAGCTATTAGAAACATAGACATTTGATAGAATAACAGTTTGCACATTGGCATTAATGTCTGGAGTATGAAGTCTGAAACCCAACTGTCTGTCAGCACGTTCCGACTGCAGTCTGTAATGCTGAGCTACTGCTGTGCCAGAACACAACAGCGTATTACAGAGGTCCGTGCCATACCACTCAACTGTCCGGATATTCGCAGAATGACTAGGGTCACCACCTGTCCCACTTTGCGAGTAACAGTCCCTCTGTAGGCAGTTGTGTCCTGTGAAAAAAAGCAAGACATAGCAAATGTCCTGAGAGTTTAAGACAAAGTTATTTCCTAATTTTATTTAATAGTCGCATAAAACAGTTATGTTATATATGAAACTTCTATATGTTATGTGAAGTAGCATAAGCAATTCAAATGTTATTAGAATAAGCTATTATATGTACAAAAAAGGTTAATGTTCTGTACTATGCATGGCTGTAGGTATGTTTTGTCCTGGAAAATCTGACATCTCTACAGAACATGTCCCACTTTGGGCATTTGAAAAGGTGGCAACCCTAAGAATGACCACAGCTTCGCCCCATAGTGTTGTTGTGTGCCTCCGACAATCTGCACCAGTGTGGTAAATAGCTGAGGATTGACGTCACTAAATAATGAGAAATATCCTGAGTTTAAAACTCCACAAGCTGCAGAAAAGTCATGCTAATGCAAAACCTAGTATTCTATCAATGTTCTAAGCTTGTAAGAGCAATCGTTAAAATGTGTCTCTAATTGTCCCCCCATCGTGTAGGTTTTGCGCAGGTTTGGTGCTCTAAGAGGTTGAGAGGTATGGTCCGTACATATTTACAGTAACAACC
>NC_056738.1:322212474-322314801 GCF_019279795.1 Protopterus annectens
GAAACAGAAGGAGCATATAAACAGCCATAACAATACGGACACATGTAGGCCGAAAGGAACAGTATGATCATTACCGTTGACCAAGATTACCACCTGTCCCACTTTGCGAGTGACAGTCCCTCTGTGGGAAGATGTGTCCTGACACAAACATGTAAAATTGGCAAATGTCCAGAGAATATAGGACATAATTCTTCTGTAGACGTCATGCAATAGTTGCATTAAACATATTTCACTGAACGTATATTACATAAATGTCATAACAAACAGAATAAGATACTGAAATGCTACAAGAATAAGCTTAGATATAGGCAAGAATTGTAAGTTCTATCTGCCGAACTGACCGTGGGTATGTGTCGGCCTGTAAAATATGCTGTGTTCACCACAAATGTCACAGTAGTGTTGCCACCTTTTCAAATGGCCAAAGTGGGACATGTTTGGTACAGACATCAGATTTTATAGGCCGCCACATACCCAATGGCCAACAAAGGACAGAACGTAACTGTTTTGCCTACAGAAAAGCGTATTCTTCTAGCAGTTTAGTTGCTTATTCTGTTTCTCATAACATTTAGGTATTTCAGATACAGAATAACTGTTTAATGCAACTATCACATAAAATATAAGAAATAATTTTGTCCTAAAATCTTAGGACATTTGCCATGTTTACAATTACATGTCAGGACACAACTGCCCAAAGAGGGACTGTCCCTCAAAGTGGGACAGGTGGTAACCCTATGTCACACTGTGGCCAATTGAAAAGGTGGAAACACAACCGTCGACTGTGGGGAGGCATTGTTCACAACAGTCGGACATGTGTAAGGAATAGCTTGGACATAGGAAAAGGTGCCGTCCTACCAATGAGTACAACAGGCTGGCAAAATCCAGAAGGAAGCTGTATAATCCGAACGTGTATGTGACACAGTCGAACGGGTAGTACCCGGATACACCAACCAAGTAATGAAAGTGAAGTATGGGCGTGTACCTATGTGCGTGAGGCATAGCATGTGGAAAGCAAACATGGCAGGGTAGTCCACACAACCATAAAGGTACCCGACACATGTAGGATAGTCAATGTGTAACTCTGGCCGTGTCATGGGCCAACAACCAAAGTAGTGCTCTATGGGGTGTGAGGAATTTACGTGTGAGGGGTGGGTGTTTAATGGTAAATTCCTCAAAGGCGATACTGTGTCGTATGCAGAAAAGGTGAACCGGAGGTGTACGAAGGGGCAGCAGGTGAAGTGGAAAGAAACACAACCACATGTAGAAACAGCTGCAAGACAAGCAGACAGGCCATAGTGTAGAACACAATCCCACAAACATATGAATATGGAAATATGCGAGACAAATGTATAGATACGTCACCATCACATACCCACAGATGGGTCCTGATGGAACTGGCCATAACAAACGCAACACACCTGGATGCATAATGGCCTACCCAGCATAACCTCCACAACCTGCCACCATACCAGAACGTCCACCAAATCCAGCCGTACTTGGTCCACTGGTTTGTTGCATAAACAGCCACACACAGTGACCCCTACACATATGTAGTAGGTATTGTTACCCTAGGCAGTGTTAGGATTGCAAACCATGTATCCCCTGCATGTAAAACCCCCTGCACGTTTTAGAAGCCACAAAAATCTTCGTTATCTAACTTGTTTTGGTCTAGCCCAATTTTTGGGATATCCCTCATGGGATGACCAACTTGTGTAAATAGTAGAATGGGTATGACGACATGATGTCCACTCCAGTAGATATCTGAACACAAGTCAGAACATGCAGTGGAGGTCTATGACACTGTCCAGCCCTAAGTGGGCATGCATAACCTACCACCCAGGATAAAATACCTTCCCGTGGACTTGCGTGTCCAGACACGAATAGGAAGGAGAATATAATGCACACATTTGCAAAGTGGAAAACGGCATGAGGGTGAGGAAGACACTGACATAAACAGGTCAACCCTGATCAAGTGTGAGGGACACTGACTGTGCAGTCGTGACCGACCATACCTGTCAACCTGTGTGAGCAAGATATCTGGACAGAGCCGTGAATATAAGTGAGACAAAGGTCCAACAACAGGGACAATCTGTAAAGATAGCTATTAGAAACATAGACATTTGATAGAATAACAGTTTGCACATTGGCATTAATGTCTGGAGTATGAAGTCTGAAACCCAACTGTCTGTCAGCACGTTCCGACTGCAGTCTGTAATGCTGAGCTACTGCTGTGCCAGAACACAACAGCGTATTACAGAGGTCCGTGCCATACCACTCAACTGTCCGGATATTCGCAGAATGACTAGGGTCACCACCTGTCCCACTTTGCGAGTAACAGTCCCTCTGTAGGCAGTTGTGTCCTGTGAAAAAAAGCAAGACATAGCAAATGTCCTGAGAGTTTAAGACAAAGTTATTTCCTAATTTTATTTAATAGTCGCATAAAACAGTTATGTTATATATGAAACTTCTATATGTTATGTGAAGTAGCATAAGCAATTCAAATGTTATTAGAATAAGCTATTATATGTACAAAAAAGGTTAATGTTCTGTACTATGCATGGCTGTAGGTATGTTTTGTCCTGGAAAATCTGACATCTCTACAGAACATGTCCCACTTTGGGCATTTGAAAAGGTGGCAACCCTAAGAATGACCACAGCTTTCCATAGTGTTGTTGTGTGCCTCCGACAATCTGCACCAGTGTGGTAAATAGCTGAGGATTGACGTCACTAAATAATGAGAAATATCCTGAGTTTAAAACTCCACAAGCTGCAGAAAAGTCATGCTAATGCAAAACCTAGTATTCTATCAATGTTCTAAGCTTGTAAGAGCAATCGTTAAAATGTGTCTCTAATTGTCCCCCCATCGTGTAGGTTTTGCGCAGGTTTGGTGCTCTAAGAGGTTGAGAGGTATGGTCCGTACATATTTACAGTAACAACCCTTCACACTTGTGTAATGTACAGCTGCATACCTGTAGTCACTTCATGTCCAAAATAATAATCCCCATATGACTGTAGACAGGTAATAGTCAAATGTGAATGGGAACACCCCTCACCGTGGAGTATGGACTGTAACATCCCCATCCATAATATGTAATGCCAACAGAATAAGATGCTCACAGGTGCCCAAATACCTGTGTCTATAAACACAGGTAAAAACTTCAAAATAGGGAGATAATCCCTGTCCATATGCTTCGTCTGACATTTGAACTTGGACAGGGAAGTTCCATTCGCCAGGTGGACAAGCCTAAACCCAGATCACTACAAAAGACCTGTATGTGGCTGGACTGTATGCCTTGGTGTTCTGCATATCCTCAGAGTGATTAACAATGCAGCTGGAGTTCACAGCAGTAGGCAATAGGGAATGTGTAATATGTAGTACCGCCTTTTTCCCAGCAGGATAATGGATGCCTGTGTTGTAGGTGAAGTGGTGAGGCGTATGTTGATGTAGCTAAGTACTATGGGTATGCATATCAATGAGGGAGAACACCAATAGAATAGTGGTTCCGGCATCCGGCCAACGTAAATGCAGTCCCAGTTGACCTACGACATCTGCACATATAACTTGAAAGTGTAATGAATGCGTTCGTGCTGTACACACATTTAAATATGTAAAGGTGAACGTGTGTTTCGCAGCAGTCCATAAACTGGAATACAGATATGTAACTGTTATGGTCAGAATTATGAAAGTTCACGTAAGCACAATTATCTATGAAACATATGTAACCCACAATAAGGATATGCAAGTGCGCCTACGCGTGTGTAATCTGCTCACAGAATATAAAATGAATGGTGTTTTCCCCACGTTCTATGTACATGGCTCATACCTGTTAACCACGTAAAGTACAAAACCAGACAAAGCCATGACAACAACTGGTACAAATAGGGACAATCCCCAGATATTGCCCTAACAAACATAGAAAGTGGATAGAATAACAGGTGTGTCACTAGCATGGATTCTCTGAAGGGTATGAAGTCGTAACCTGAAATGTTTGTCATTATTTACCAACGTCAGTCTTTAATGATATGCCACTAACTTGCCAGATAGACACAAGGCTATGAAAAACGGACCAAAGATAAGAGGCAAACAGCTTTACATGCAGCGGAAATCTGTACGGTTGAAAGGTATGATATGGAGATATATATACACATATATCCACAGACATAAACCAAAGCAAATTATGAGATGAGGAATGTACAGACTTATGTATATATGTACATATATGTTTCTATACACACACGATACATGAATAGATATATACACAACAAACATATGTCCCTGTACATATAACACATGTACATAAATAGGTCACGGTATAGCTATTATGGATAGACAGACAGACATGCATGAAAGGAGAATACACTGATGCTTTCCAAACCATTGCCCGGAAAGTACCAGTGTGACAGGGCCTGCAAGTTCTACACGTTAAACATGAATATAGGTGTCCTTTGCAGGACCCCAAAAATTGATCCTGTACGAAGTGCGAACCATCATTGATGCTAAAGAAGTCACAAGTGCAACTACGATATAGGTGTACATGCAACAGTAGCAGGTGCAAGGGTAATAACACATGGGTCGATAGAATGCATGATGTACGACCTGATATCCGCAGAGTGGGGAGTGCTCGGAAGTGTCCTCACACTTTATTATCGCTCACATTAAACATGTCTAATGGGTACTGTGGAGGGGTGTCAGGTATTGGAATCATGGGTATGCAGAAATGGGCCAAGGTGTTGGTTGGCACAGATCTATTAGGTATGCCCCATGGGAGTGATCAGTATACCTATGTGGGTATAGCACACACCTATATTCTCCAAAAAGGTGCAACCCATCTACTGGATATTGTGTTAACCATTGGGGGAAGACGTAGGGACCTATATCAGTGTCATGTAGGCGATTATCATGGATGGACATGCGTACGACCAAGATGGTAACCATACCTGCCAAAATGTCAGAATAAGACAGCTGGACTAAGGCATAGTACACGAAAGACAAATGGGGACTATATTAAATATACCCCAGACAAAGTCAGAACGTTGATAGAATAATTGCGTAGTCAGGAATACGAATGTTATGAGAGTTAGTAATCATGAAATAGAAATATCAGTCATGATTACCTAACCGCACAGTCTGTCATGCCTTGCCAGCAATCTACCAGAAAGGCACATTATCATGACAAATGTAACAGAATCATAGGTAAAACCTCGGGGCATATACACATAATGTGTACAGGTGAGAGGTATGAAGGTAACCCATCCTAATTAAATGTACAGAACTAGTGATACTAGGTGGACAGGTGAGAAGAAAGACGTCAAGACAAATGACAAAACATGTACAAGTCAAAAGCATGTATTTCCACAAATGTGAATGACAACGTATGCCCTGTGAAAGTCAATGTGGAAGGTTAATAGACTCAAAAGACATGTGTCCCTCAGGGTGTCATGCAGTGTCACCGATACAGTGTCCAGTCCCCATACTGCATCGTGAGCTCTGCCACTGATGGAAAGCGCAAATACCGGCGTACACAAAAGATACATGATAGAATAATTAGTGTGGATAAGCACCTGTTGGTCTGTGTGAGGAATATAACCCTCTGGGTGGGTGTGTCCTGCAATAGGAATGTAATGGCATCTGGCCTGTGATGGCGCCATGTATTGTGTGTATTGGTGTAAGAAAATTGATTTCCAGTATCAGAAACATACCTCGCAACTGTACAAATGTGCAGATGTATGCCTCATATGTGTGGTGTGTTCCTCTTACAATCTGTACCTGTCTGCCAAATACCTGAGAACTGACATCATTAAATAATGATAAACATATGAGTTTAAGACCCCAAATCCCTCAGAAAGGTCATACTAATGCAAAACCTATAATACTGTCAACTATCTATGTTTGTAAGAGCAATATGTATAATCTTCCCCTATTTGTCCCCCCATCATGTTAGGCTTTGCACAGATGTTTTGCTCTAGGAGGTTGATAGGTATGATCAGAAACAGATACATGTCTGAGGAAATAGCATTATCGACCACAAGATAACTCAGAAGGTATGAAAAGCGCTGCAGTAGGAAGTTCAGTATTGGCCGCAGGTATGTGCTGACATATCAAATGACACAGCCGTCTAAATGAAGTACCTATAGGGCGTCACCTTTACCAATGATGACAGTGGGACATACCCACAGCCATGCATACACCCCAACTAGACATAGCACACAGCAAAGCCTAGGCCATGATACCTGAAGCCTCCGGCGTGTATGGATTGAGTGAGAGTACAGCAAGGAAAGATGACTGCCAGGCTATTCAGCAAACACCCGTAGGGGCATGCAAGATGTGTAACACGAACATTGCACGGACTATGTTGGGATTTGCAACATACCCCATTTATATGTGTAAGCTATGCAAATGATGTAATTACGTGATACATGAAACAGTAAGCTGTCAGTGCAAGAGCAGAGTTATGTACAGAAATGTACCCGGATGTTATGCGACTAACATTTTGCATGTTGCTAAATGGAGCAATGACAGCTGCAAATACAGTATGAATACAGTCGAAGAAGCATGCCAATGTCCAAGTCCAAGTCCAAGGCCAGTGGCGGCTTTGTCCATTAGATATCAATAAACCAGTAGTTGTCCTCCCCCGATCCCTGGTATGGAAGCGTAGTGCAGCGCTACGAGAACGTGCTGTGCTTCAAAACAAGACATATGTATAATATACATACAAAATGTAGGTTTAGTTAGATGTTAGTACGCCATGCAGATGAATGGCAAGCTGGAGACAACATGGCTACTGCGTACTGGTTCTTATGTGTGGAAGCACTCTGTCAGATATGTAACGAAGCATTTGTAGGCAATGTGAGGCAAGTGAGGGTGAGGATAGTGAATCACAACATGTCATGCCATATGGACCAAGCCTCTACAGTGTAGTGTAGGTTAAGGGGACTATTAGAGTAGAAGATAGGTGACAACATGAGTGTGTATGTATAAAACACTGTAACCTCACCGGAGCAGTGTCACATGTGTGCTGTCAGTACTCAGTGGAAGAGGCGTGTCATGAGCTATCCTAGGGAACATCAGGAGACTGACGGTGTACGCCATGGATACCACTGATGTGACCTGCAAACCTGCCCACAGTGTGTCTGTGCCCGTGCATGCCAGTAAGCCCGAGCATGTGTGCGCGCGTGTTAGCCCGTGTGCGTGTGTGGAGTGTGGAAGACCGAGTAAGCTAGTGTACGAATGGTGAAGGCCATGTAATGTCGTGTATGCATTTGTAATCATGTGTACATGTGTACTACACACATCACACACATACTGCACACACAGACACACATGCTGTCAATACTACACACATCAGTGAAATGGCACATGGATGGAGAATACATCATCAGAAGTAACAGTGCTGTAAACTATGCTACAGTGATGGTCATAGCTGCAATGCATCATGCCTGCTGATATACACCTGGAAGTAACACACTGTGTGTTAACATCATGCTAACATCAATACAGTGGAATAAAGCCACCATGTGCAGCAGCACCAGGTTAGTCAGATGCTGCATCAGTGTTACACATCACAGGTGGTGGCACAGGTGACATCATATGCACAGGGTGTGGTGTTAACATTTCCAGAGCTGTCATTGAGCCATCCAATGTACATGTAGGTGTGTGTGTGAGGGACAACGGTTATTGCATGGCCCAATGGTGGTGCAATGGGTGTGTGTATGTGATAGCCATAGCTGTTTGTGGTAAGTGTGTGTGTCTGCATATACACAGGTACAGCATGCGTCAGCCATATACAGGAGGTTATGGGACAGTCACAGACTGTACCTGCCAGGCTGTAGAGATCCCCATTACTGGCCATGGATACCCCTCCATACATCCAACACAACCCAGTCCTGCACCTGTCAATGTCTACACATATAATCCTGGGATCTGTACCACAACCTGTGGATAAACGTGAGTCTGTAATGTTAACCTGAGGTGCATAGAATTGTCTTTTACTACAGACGGATATGAGCCATACTCACACTCCAGTGTAATAACCACTGCTGACTGTTGCCGAGATCTGCATACGACCATTCAAAGGTGCTGTACTAATATTGTTTCCAATGCCCGTGTAATACCCAGCAACACAATAACCGGTCATTACACATGTATAACCCACGATTACTACAGCACACAGTATGTGTACTATCACAGAGCCATAGCAGATGTACATACATCCAAGGTGCTCATGTACAGATAATGCAGCACATTCAAGAGTGATAATCCCAACATACATATAGATACGTACACACACACACACACACACACACACACACGTGGCAGGGTTGGGAGCAGAACACAAATGTAAGCACTGTACCACACGATAGCATTACGCAGTTACAGAACGTGGTACCGTGATCAGTGGATCACATGATTCACACAGGCACACGTCTAGCCTGTGGACAGCAGCATCAAAGGTAAAGACGCCGTACGGATATTATGGAGTGAATACTGTAAAAGCAATGTACTGTTGTCATGCAGCTGGAAACACACACACACACACACACACACACACACACACACACACACACACACACTTGGCAGGGCTGGGAGTCGAACATACACCTAACTACCCTAACACACTACAGCATGACGCATTTACAGAACGCGCTACCAAGATTACTAAGCACAGCAGTCCCAGAGGCAGACATCTAGGTGCATGTCATCATCCACAAAGGCAAAGACGTCGGTAGGAAACTGCTGTGGTGTGAGGCGTCTAAAAGCAAGACTGAGTCCCCAGGTGAACAGGAGCATGCGCGCAAACACACACACACACACACACACACACACACACACACACACACTTGGCAGGGCTGGGAGTCGAACATACACCTAACTACCCTAACACACTACAGCATGATGCATTTACAGAATGCGCTACCGAGATTACTAAGCACAGTAGTCCCAGAGGCAGACATCTAGGTGCGTGTCATCATCCGCAAAGGCAAAGACGTTGGTAGGAAACTGCTGTGGTGTGAGGCATCTAAAAGCAAGACTGAGTCCCCAGGCAGACGGGAGCATGCACGCAAACACACACACACACACCTGGCAGGGCTGGGAGTCGAACATACACCTAACTACCCTAACACACTACAGCATGATGCATTTACAGAACGCGCTACCGAGATTACTAAGCACAGCAGTCCCAAAGGCAGACATCTAGGTGCGTGTCATCATCCGCAAAGGCAAAGACGTTGGTAGGAAACTGCTGTGGTGTGAGGCATCTAACAGCAAGACTGAGTCCCCAGGCAGATGGGAGCATGCGCGCAAACACACACACACACTTGGCAGGGATGGGAGTCGAACATACACCTAACTACCCTAACACACTACAGCATGATGCATTTATAGAACATGCTACCATGATTACTAAGCACAGCAGTCCCAGAGGCAGACATCTAGGTGCATGTCATCATCCGCAAAGGCAAAGATGTCGGTAGGAAACTGCTGTGGTGTGAGGAGTCTAAAAGCAAGACTGAGTCCCCAGGCGGACAGGAGCATGCACGCAAACACACACACACACACACACACACACACACACACACACACACACACACACACACATACACACACACACACACACACACACACACACACACACACACACACACACACACACACTTGGCAGGGCTGGGAGTTGAACATACACCTAACTACCCTAACACACTACAGCATGACGCATTTACAGAACGCGCTACTGAGATTACTAAACACAGCCGTCCCAGAGACATACTTCTAGGCGTGTGTCATCATCCACGCTGACAAGGATGCCGACAGGGATTGTATAGAGAGTGATCAGTCTGAAAGCATACAGACATATTACTGTCCCACAGTACACGTAGACAAACACACGGCAGTGGTGTGATCGTGGCAACGTAAGATTTACGGTGCACCACGACATCATGACATAGTCACGGGACGCCCCACAGACAGTACACCCTTCAAGATAGTCAACCAGTGTGTACTCAGTAGGCATCCATCGTGATGTTGAAAATGGACATCTGTTGCCTGGATGACCACCATGGCTATACAGGATGCCAACGGCCATGCACAGGGGGACATCACCGACACAAGGTGTCACTGGGCATGGCCACACGCTTACTAATACACGTCCGTTTGGACTGTACTGTGTGTCGATCTACACAACGGCGTACTGGGCATACTCACACACTTAGCAGTTGCAAAGGGCCGTCTTGCATGCAGACAGAATCACAACTCGCAAGGGCTCAGTTGGGACTGTCATGTGTGTCCATCTACACAACAGTGTACTGGGCATGCTCACACACTTAGCAGTTGCAAAGGGCCATCTTGCATGCAGATGGAGTCTCAACTCGCAAGAGCTCAGTTGGGACTGTCATGTGTGTCCATCTACACAACAGTGTACTGGGCATGCTCACACACTTAGCAGTTGCAAAGGGCCATCTTGCATGCAGACAGAGTCTTAACTCGCAAGGGCTCAGTTGGGACTGTCATGTGTGTCCATCTACACAACAGAGTACTGGGCATGCTCACACACTTAGCAGTTGCAAAGGGCCGTCTTGCATGCGGACGGAGTCTCAACTCGCAAGGGCTCAGTTGGGACTGTCATGTGTGTCCATCTACACAACAGCGTACTGGGCATGCTCACATACTTAGCAGTTGCAAAGGGCCATCTTGCATGCAGACGGAGTCTAGACACGGAAGGGCACAGTAAGGTATAACTGTCCCCACGCACAGAGTGGTCACACACATGCAGTGACCAGTACACACTCAGCTACCATCACAGCTGTCACAGGTGCAGATCCCAGACGTACACACTGCAGTCTACACTGTAGCCCTCGAGACATCACCATGTCATTGCTGCAGCAGTACACAGCCATACATTACCACAACACCATGTGACACATGACCAGTGGACTGTACAGAGGTCTACAGCAACTGTGCAGGGTACACATGTACTGACAGGGTTCCAACAGGTGTTATGCATTGCACGTATACCACTATACATGACCAGGTCAGCTCAAGACATACCAGGGGCCCCGGGTCTTACACAGCTGTGACAGATGAGTGTTGCTGTACACCAATGAACACACATGTTTGGATATGTCAAACATGTGATTGTAGTGGATGTGTGCATGGACCATACACACAACACATATGTACATAGCTAAGCCTTTGCTGTCCCCCATGCAGAACAGTGACCTAAGTAATCATATGCACGCAAATGGAAGGTGGGTCCATGTTTGTTGAATGCTCACAGTACAGGAGGTAGCAATGTTGACGGAGGACACATTCCCCTGTAGTAGTCACCCATGACACCCGTGATATCATACCACAGTCCATGTGTCATGTATTTCAACACATATGTCCACCAATAGCAATGCATACAAACATGGCTACAGGAGACACATGTAGGACCAACGCACATGTACAATCTGTACTGTGCATGCAGCAACCATGCATGTGCAGTGGCCAATGTCCGTAACACAGCTGTGCCTAACTACAATATGCAGTCGCAATGCAGCCCCATTATTGACACCTGTATATGGTGACATACAGACAGTACAGTTGGTTGTACATCACGTATGGAGGGATCTGTGTACATAACGTGGCGATCCACCTGTGTAGATGTATGTGTGCCAGGGATGGCTCACAGGTGTGTCACACGCCACCCTACCATGCCATGTGCAAACAGTACGCTATGTCACTGTTACTTGATGGTGATGACTTAACGCATACACAGCGGTCAGGTGTAACTAACTGTATGTCACGTGACACCTGTATCACTGACATCCTCCCGTGTGCACATTGCCACACAATTGCCAGACATAGCATTGGTACACATACTGCGGACAGTACCGCTGCATGTCTATCAAACAGACCATCATATGGCAGGTGTATCATTCCCAGCACTGCCATGTGTGTCCGCTTGTGTGACCACACATGCCACATATGGTGGGGACTACGTCCCAGATGTAACACATCCCTGTACACCATTGTAGAGATCTGTACATACTGCAGTGTGGAAAGCATGAGGTCGGCAGGTGTGGTGCATCACACACATCGGCTATCCGTACACACATATCTGGTCACCACAGTGTGTGTGTGTATGTATGTATGTATGTATGGCTGTCTGGTGCTTGGTGTGAGGGTGTATGCTACCATACTGTGGAAACAGGATCACTAACCCCTCATGGTGATGCAGTCTATGACCCTTTTGATGCCATCTGTCCCAGCCATACTGGCTACCTGTGCATGTCCCTTCTCTGTGCCATGTCGTGTGGGTGCAAAGTACTGCGAGGGTGATGACCACATAGGCAAGGGTCCACACATGAACACTATGGGGTGTGTTATAGTGCTGTAGACCCCGTGAATGTGGCCATGTTCCTGTACTGTGACAGGGTATTACTGCTACACAGTGTGGCCTCATGCTATCAGGTGGCCTCTAACGTCATCATTGGCCTGACCGCTGTATACAACCCCTGCACCATGTCAACATACCTGTAATGTTTCCCGGTATGTATGTCACATCTCTGTCCACTGTAGCCTGTTCAACTGACCACATGCTTCAAGTGCAGTATATGTGTGGACATCTGTGTCATGTTCGGACATCTGTGTCATGTTCGACTGTCCAACAGTCAGGTTGAGGGTATGTTTAGCATGCTGATATGGCCATATGTGCCTGTGAGTACTCCACAGTTACACATGGGGGACTGCAAACACTGCTACCTGTAGGCACATGCCAGTACACCATAGGAGGAGGAAACCAGGGCATTACCAACATGCTGTTATTTTTGTAACTGAGACACATACTATGAACATATCACAATGCATGCTGCACCTGGACTACATGGTATGACTGGTGCATGTTGACAGTACACCACTGATGTCACATACACATCTCTCAGTATTCACACACGTCCAATGCAACATACACATCCCTCAATATGCATACACAAGTAATGTTAGATACACCTCTCACATCTCAGTATTCACACATGACCAATACAACAAACACATCCTGCAATATGCATAGACAAGTAATGTTAGATACACCTCTCACTATTCTGTTCACCCTGTGCATCAGACCATATTGGCATATCCCTGCACGATGGTGTGGATGACAGGGATGCAACACAGGCTTCATCACATGCACAGGGTGATACTGTTTGCCAGGGGCATAGGCTGCTCCACTGGATGACATCATGTGTGCGAGTAAAGGCCAGTGATTTGAATGGACATGTCTTTTCTGTATGCATGTGGGTGTTGTGGAGCCCTACAGTTGTGTTTGCTGTGTGCGTGTATGTGTGCACACAATTCTGTCATTTGTGAGGCCTACACAAGGGTGTTATGGACAGCTCCAGATTGTACAGACCAGGATGGACAGCTCACTGTGACCGGACACGGCCACGTGTCCTGTGCCTGCCAGGGGTTGCACGGGCACTACCAGGCAGAGGTACAGAATGGCTACTGTCTGACGACACATGGCCACTGGAACCGTGTCCCTGCCGGGAACATCCAGGGCCACGTCCACGTGGCCTGCTGTGACCTGGTGTGGACATTGCAGCACCAGCTGCACTGCTACTGCTACCGCCACTATGGGAGCGGCCATGTGAGGTGGCACGCTCACTTTGACCTGCACTAGGTGGTGTAGCTGGCCTACGTCCATGTGTCCTATGCCTCACCCCTACCAGATGTTCCAGCACAGACAGCTCATGCTCACGGATTGCCATGCCACGGTCGAGGATTCTGACCATGTCACCCAATCGCCTGTCCAGAACATCAGCAAGCTGCTGTTGAGCACCTGCCAATGCCTGGATGTTGTTGTTTAGGGTACTGATAGCAGCCCTCTGCAGCCTCTGCCCTTCTCTGTTCTGGCATTCGGCACATGCCTGTGCCGCCATTACAGTCTGGAACATGCGTCTGGTGATCCCAGCTGCTGCGCTATGTCCTGCAGGTGCATGTCTGCCAGAGGTCCTCCTATGAGCAGCACCAGCTACATGCCTGTGTGGCACATCTGCAGTCAGTATACTGCCACCATGGTGTGGAGACACACCTAATGTAGCCACCACATGTTCTTGTTCAACGCTAACAAACACTGACTGTCCTTCCTCTATGGCCACTGTTGTGTTGGCAGCTGAACTGTGTGCGGGGAAGAGGGGGACATAGCTGGGATGGCGACCGTTGGCACAGATTCCGCCCCTGACATCCCTGCCTGTACCTCGTGCATATGTTCATCACTGCTAGCATCTGTGAGGACACTATCAGATGGACCGCAGGAGGGTAACGCACCTACATCACCTGTGAATGCAAAGAAATACTCTACATTACAATAGACACACACACACACACACACACACACACACACACACACACACACACACACACACACACACACACACACACACACACACACACACACACACACACACACACACACACACACACACACACTGACACACACACACTGACACACACACTGACACACTGACACACACACACACTGACACACCGACACACACACTGACACACCATGCATGTGAGATGACAGATGGCATGCAGCATGCTTGTGATACAGCTGACAGCATGCAGCTCAGACTTCAATAGTGTTTGTAAGCATACCCCCTGGAATGCACACTACAGCAGGCAGGTGTCATATCATTATCCATGCAATTCACACGATCATGGTAGTATGCATGCATCCCCGCGATACACCATGTTGACCAGAACAGGATAACAGTACACATGGCTGACGTGACCTTGACATGCAATCTGCTGACATGTTCATTAACATGCATGCATGCCTGACACAATGGTGTCATGACACATGTACAGCATCGTACTGGGTATCACATTGCGATGTTGTCCATATGCCCTACAGATAGAATGCATGTTGAGCAAATGTGCATGGGCATCGTAGGGGACTGGGCCATCTACATTGCTGTACAGTGTGATGTACAGACACTGTGCCATTGCATGGCATCATGAGGCATTGATATTGCTAAACAGTGCACATTGCATATCCAGAACTGCATGCATACCCATGACATACCTGTGGATTGTGACCTACGATGCTGAGGTGTATACACACCCAACCATGCTGTGTCATGTGACAGGTCACTGGAGGACATACAGATGACACTCCTGCACGATGACTACAGAGTGTTAGCTGCCTGGCAACCATGTCCGCACATAGCGGACCTGTCACGTCACCATTTCACACATGACATTGATGTACCATGCAAACATGGTGCACAGCTAACAGTGATGTCCTACGGCAGGGGGGAAAAGTGCAGTTTCTGTGGCCTGGTGTCACTGTCAGTGGAATCTGTGAAGGTGACTACCGTCATGCTATGACACAAACATCATGTTCAACACATCTTATGAGGTACATGTCACTGACACCTCCACTAGCTGTGCACAGGCATTTATGATGTGCAGCGTACCACATCACCTGTACAATCGGTCTAGTACGGCTGTACTTGGACCATGTGTGGACAAAGTGGGACAGGGTGTATCCACATCCTGTCTTCTGTGTGGCTATGTGTCTCTGGCCATCCCCCATGGCAATGTGTGCACATGTGTTGGTCATGTATGTGATGGCCGTCTATCACACATGTCTGTGTTGTCCCATAGGACATACACCCATAGATGTTGGTTATGTCACCATCCACAGGGCTATGCTGACAACAGGTGTATATGTGGTATGTGGGGTATGGGTTATGGGAAATTGTGACAATATTGCAACCAAAACTCTACGTGACTCAGACATGTCGGATGGAACATCACAATGTGTGAAACCAGTGCAGGGGCATATAACACAATGGTGATGCCTGTGGTCTGCCCATATCACTGCTCACTGTGTGGTACTGGTTTGTGTACCACACTTGTTGTTCCACTGTATAATACATATGCCTCCATTGTAGAACACCTCCACCGTTGTATGCACAGCTGGACACACATGTAACAATGACAAATACTGTAGTTTCATGTCTGTGTATCATTTCAGTTGTATATATTGCACATGGGTGGCCTGTGTGGATGATGGGTGATGCGACCTGTATATCCATGTATTAACTGGACACATGGCGAATAGATCTATGCTTTGACATGCCTGATACTGATGATAGACTCACCTGCAAAGGACTCTTGTCTGTGCGGCATGCCAGAGGTACCTGTATAGGGTGACACAGCAGTATGAACATTATCCATTACTGTATGACAGCCACAGGGTGCACAGTGCAGGTTAACACATTCACCTGTACAATAGCATATAGTCAGCACATGTGTGCATACCATACCTCTCAACCTCTTAGAACAATAAATGTGGACAAAGCCTACTATGATGGGGGACATATAGGGACAACTGTGATATATTGCTCTTACTAACCTGGATATTTGATAGACCAATAGGTTTGCATGCACATGGGTTTGCAACGGAATGTGTAGTCATAAACACAGCTGTATGTCATCATTTAATGACTCCATTCCTCAGCTATTTGCCAGAAAGGGACAGATATTAAGGGGAACACACCGACAATATGAGGCTGACATCTGGACATCCTGCAAATACCCGTACAGTTCAGAGGTATGTTGCATACACAGGGTAGCATGAAACATGTGTGTCCACATACCTTGCATATGTTGTTACATTACATGATGTACACTGACACATGCACGTATGTGGGATATACTGGCTATATGTTCAGTGCTGACTTACCAGGCAACTCCAGGCTCAGTGGTTGGGAGACACCCACCTCCACAATGGCAGCTACTGTTTGTGGGGGCTGTTCCGAGGGTGTTCCCAGACTGGCCAGTAGCTCCTCTGTGTGTGTGAGTGGAGGCTGGGTTGGTGGCCCACCACCTGTACCACCTTGTTCCCTGGCGATTGCAGTGGCATGCTGTTTTGCATGACGTATGAGGTCCATGCAGTGTCTGCGCACCTGTTGGTAGGTGCGGTTGTGGCCACCCACTTCATTGACCCTCCTGCGAAGATCCTGCCATAGGTCATGCCGCTGCTGTGCATGCTGTGGCATGTGGCTAAATAACACCTCGTAGTTGTCATGGAGGTACGGTATAACGACATCATCCTCCTGTTGGCTATATGCTGGTAGGCGTGTACGCGGCATTATCTGTAAGACATGATGAAGGTGACAAGTCACGTTTACAGACATGTACAGTGATACTGCTGCACATACATTCTAGTACATTCGCAGTTATCTTTGCAAATCAACATGACACTAACACGACTGGCATGTATGTGTCCCACACATGTAACACCCAGTATGCATTGGATATCATCCCCATATATGTGTGTCACCTCATTAGTGTTCCTACTGCATGTGATGTCAGTCTCCATGTGGACATGTCTGTTTGCATGCACTAGTGTTCTTATCTATCTACCCATGCCTGATGTATTTACGGTAATGCTGTTGACCTGGATGCTGTGGATATGTCACATATCAACACAGACACAGCCTTACTGGACTTGGGCAGTGACAATGCACCAAGTACGCATGGAAACCTGTACATGCATCTGTTTTTCCATAGACATTTACACTGCACAGCTGTTCAACATCCTGCCACGGATCACCTGTGTTGCACATGTGATAGAGATGGGACAATGGCTAGTCGGACGTCATTCGCAGGTAAGGTTATCGGCTATAGCATGTACGGGCTGGGATTCCTAGCTGTATCTGACACCCATTACGCCACCACAAGGGGCATCAGTGACACATTACTGATCCAGATAGATACTCCATCTACCATACGGCCATCACACCATGTATGGCAGGGATGATATGTGCAGCTATGTGGGCAGGGCTGCATGGTATGGTGGGAGTATGTCACAGGTATGGCACAGGGATCTGTCCAGCATGTGGCCATCCTAGTCGTAGGATGGTGGTTGTCCATGATGTATGTCTTTCAGATCAGGCTATGGACATGTAGCATGTCTAACAGCATAGTGTGGCATATGTCTGTATTCAAGGTGGATAGCATGCTGCATACTTGAGGTGAGTATTGTGGAGGCTGGTATTGGCCATCCACGCATGGGCCCTACCCCTGGAGGGTGATGTGTATTCCAATATTGGTCACACGGTTGCTGTGTATGCCTGTCCAATGATCTCTGTGCTCATGGATACCACCCTGTCATGTCATGGGTACCTCAGATGACTACCTAAAGGGCCAGGGAGATGTCTCCAGCTCAGGGAGGTGTACTACACTACACCATCCCTAACACAGTGTCCATACTGTTGACCACAGCCTAGGTGTTTCTTAATGGGTACGGGGATATTCCCCTAGTGGTGTCATTGCTGATATCATCCACTAGAATGTGCACATATGTCACACACATCACACACACAGCCCATTCTGTATGTTGTTCACAATACTGTGACAACAATTGCCCATAGGTCATGGCCATTCACATCATCACATACACAGATGGCTGACATTTGTCTGTGTGGTATGGGCCACAATGCCGGTGGGGTACAACACATTAACCCTGGTTTACTGTAGCTGACACCGTGTGATATGCACATGTCACTGTAGCACCTTTGGTAGTGTTGAGTCTGTCAACAGGCCACTAGTAGAACACTCCTGTGACATACATAGGTTCATAGGTTCATACTAGGCTATCTGCCCTAGGGCATTTATAAGCCTAGCCAGAGTGTGTGTGGCTTTCACCACCCCTTAGGATGAGAATACTATACCCATTAGTTTGCTGTGCCTCTGTCCAGCAGTGACACAGAGATGATTCCCGGGGTAAACCTACGATCTCCCATCCACTCGTCAAGATTTCTCTTGAACAGAGTCAGTGAGGGGCTCTGCCTCACATGGACTGGGATTCTGTTCCATAGTGTAGGGAGTCTCTGGGTGATGAATCTGTCCCTCCAGCACGTCCTATTTATATCCATGTTGAGGTTTAAGTCTCTTGCTCTCGTGGCTCTGGTGGATTTGGATTTTTGAGGTGGAGCATGTCCATTAATTCGGGTTGGACATGGCCTTGTATGTCAGGCACAGATCACCTCTGAGCAGGCGGTATGCGACTGAATAGAGCTGGAGTTTTTCAGTCGGGCATCGTATGACATATGTTTGAGCCCCTTTATCCTTTTGGTGAGGAACTTTTGGGTCTTTCCAACTGCTGCAGGTGTCGGGTAAGGTACATTCGAATGGGGCATTGTACTCAATCATTGGTCTGATAAGTGAAGAGTACAGGGTACAATGACCTCTCCTGATCTGGATGTGAATCCCTTCATGATCAGGTGGGCAATGTAGAAGGTCTTCCTAACCACTTTGGCAATGTGAGTGTCAAAAGAGAGGTTACTGTCAACTTGGGTCCCCAGGTCCCTGATAACTTCTTCCATGTTTAATGGATTACCACCTATGTGGTAATTAGGGGTTACCTTGTTTTTCCCAAAGGGTATGACTATACATTTTTTGACATTTAGCTTAAGGCCATGGCTCTGGCACCAGTTATCCATTTCTATGAGACCTCTCTGGAGGATGTCTGTGTCTGATGGAGTGTCAATTATGGTGCCCAGTTTGCAGTCATCTGCAAATTTTGTCAGCCACAATCCCCCTATGTTTGCCTGCACTTCAGAAAAATAATATACACAGGCATCTGTAGCCAAACATCCATACTGTCTTGTACATCTGTACTGCTAACATCTACATTGATAATGGTTCATGGACCTGCAGATCATACCCGGCAGTGTTCTGATGCAGTGCCACCAATCATGACTGTTGTCAACACTTGTGGGTTGATAGTATACAACACCCTATCTGTAATGTATGGGCATGCTCAGCACTTGTTCAGAGCTTCTTGGCATGTTATGAGCTACTGCTTAGTTTAGCACCCATTTCACACCAGTCCTCACAGGTACACTGTCCATACATTTCCAGCTTGATAACTGTACAACAGCTGTCGTACACACATCACTCACATACCTCGTGAGACATGGTGGTTTCTATGGCCTGTCCACCTGCCAAGTACCACTTATATACAGGCATGTCCAACTGGCACGTACCAGTGCTATTACCTGTCACTATGATGACTATGTTGTACATGTGGCAATAGAGCTATTCTCATGTCCACAGTCAATGCACACTTCCCAACATACAATAGTACAGCCTGTGGGGGATGCACATATGCAGCCCTGCTGGGGGTTATACTGTCACCAACCCTGACTGCACCTGACAGTCATGTGGGGTTGTGCAACATTGGCAACGCACCCTGCACATCACATGGTCCCACATGATCCCCACCACAGGCCACACATATGAAGACACCTTGTACAGTACCCCTCCATACTCTGTGTGGGCACCGACGACAGCCCACATCGCCAAACACAACCACACCAACCTATAGGTTCATAGGTTCATACTAGGCTATCTGCCCAAGGGCATTTATAAGCCTAGTCCAGAGTTTTGTGGCTTTTGCCACCCCTTTAGTTTGGAGGATACTATCCCATTATTTTGCTGGGCCTCTGTCAAGCAGTGACACTGAGATAATCCCTGGGGTATATTTGCGATCTCCCATCCATTGGTCAAGATTTCTCTTGAACAAAGCCAGCGAGGTGCTCTGCCTTACATGTACTGCGTTTTTGTTCCACAGCATAGGGAGTCTCTGGGTGATGAATCTGTCCCTCCAGCACGTCCTATTAATAACCGTGTCAAGGTTTAAATCTCCCGCCCTTGTAGTTCTGAGGGATCTAGATTTTTTGAGGTGAAGCATGTTCATCAATTCTGGGTTGGACATGGCCTTGTATGTCAGGCACAGGTCACCTCTGAGCAGGCGGTGGCGACTGAATAGAGCTGGAGTTCCTTCAGTCGGGCAGCATAGGACATATTTTTGAGACCCTTTATCCTTTTGGTGAGGAATTTTTGGGGCCTTTCCAGTTGCTACAGGTGTCGTGTCAGATGCATTCCGAATGGGGCATTGTACTCAATCATTGGTCTGATGAGTGATGAGTACAGGGGGACGATGACTTCCCTTGATCTAGATGTGAATCCCTTCATGATCAGGTGGGCAATGTAGAAGGTCTTCCTAACTACTTTGGCAACGTGAGTGTCAAACGAAAGGTTACTGTCAACCTGGGTCCCCAGATCCCTGATAACCTCTTCTGAGCTCAGTGGGTTGCCGCCTATATGGTAGCTAGGGGTAACCTTGTTTTTCCCAAAGGGTATGACTATGCATTTTTTGGTGTTTAACTTTAGGCCATGGCTCTGGCACCAGTTATCCATTTCTATAAGACCCTTCTGAAGGATATCTGTGTCAGATGCGTTCTCAACTATGGCGCCCAGTTTGCAGTCATCTGCAAATTTTGTCAGCCATAATCCTCCTGTGTTTGCTTGTACTTCTGAAAAGTAGATGCCAAACAGGAGTGGGCCCAGGACAGAGCCCTGTGGGACACCACTTGTGACAGGCTTTGAGTCTGACATGGCGCCAGCAACTCTGACCCTGTGGGTTCTGTCACTTAGCCAGTTTGCAACCCATCTTGTAACGTATGGGTTTACATTTAAGTTGGTGAGTTTTTCAATGATACCTGAGTGTGGTATTGTGTCGAAAGCCTTTGCCAGGTCAAGGTAGGCCGTGTGGACTGCCTTTCCATCATCAATGGCCTTGGTGACTGTTTCGAAAAAATCAACCAAGTTTAAAAGGCATGATCTGCCTTTGACAAAGCCAAACTGGGTCGGATCCAAAGTCTGCAAGTCCCCTATGTCTTTATTTATGAGTTCCATTATGATCCTTTCCATAGCTTTGCAGATCAGGCTTGTCAAGCTGATGGGACTGTAATTTCCAGGGTCAGTGGAGGCACTGCCTTTGTGAAGTGGGACCACAGTTGCCGTACGCCACTCCTTAGGCACGTATCCTGAGGTGAGGCTAAGATTAAACAGCTGCCCTAACTGTGGGTTTAATTCCTCATTGAGTTCGTGGAGCACACATCCGGGGACACCATCTGGTCCCATGGATGCTGTGTTTTTTGCCTTGGAGAGATCAGATGTTCTTCGTGTTTCACTGTTGCAGTCATAACTGTAGGGTGCTCCTGCCGGCAGGCAGCCCGAGGTCGGCCAGAATCCCAAAGTCTGGGTCCGGCGTCGGCTGTACAAGCTAGTACCCTGACGTCAGTACGCTTTGGTACATAGCCCTCAGCCGACGCCATCTTCTCCAGTCTTTCTTGCCGTGCGGTGGAAAGCAGCTCGCAGTCGTTGTTTGGCGATTTTCGAACAGCGTATTTTGTTGTTGTCGGTCCGAAGTTCTTACTTCTCTTCTCAAAGCTAAGTACCCCGTTGGGGAATCTTTTTCTTGTTCCTCCGATGTCAGAAAAAGTTAATAATTGTATAGCGTGTGGGAAACAAATACCTCATAAAGATTTCCACTCTTACTGTCTACCTTGCTTAGGCCCTGACCACGACGTTTCTTGTTGTCAGTTCTGTGCCAGGTTCAACTCTTGTACTATAAAACGCAGGTACGATTGGGCTTTAAATTATTTTGGCAGGCGCTTCAATTATAGAATGTCGTCGGACACTACCGGAGTTCAAAAGAAGCGCAAAGATAAAGACAGGCCTCCGAGGTCCAAACAGGACTCGTTGCAGCTGGAGCCAGCGTCCGGTTCGGCTGTCGTCAGTGAGGCGCTTTTGCAGCCCCTGTCGTCCGCCACTTCTGAACCGATGGCCGATACGGACTCCCATGGGGAGCCATCAAGGCCCACTATTTTAACTGCTGCAGGACCTTCGGACGTCGCTCCTTCAGATGGGTCCGGAACCGCTGTGCAGGTACCGGCTTCTGAGGGGCTTTTCAGGCCTACTCCCATCACTATTTCAAAGGCAAAGGCAAAGACAAAGACTCCTGTTAAGTCTAAAGCTCCTGCTCAAGCTGCTTCTGAATCCACTCCCAAGACACAAAAGCAATTATTAAAGATGGCTGAAGATTTGCTTACAATGATTAGGTGTTCTCACCCCCCTCCTGAGAAAAGGCCTCGACAGGATGTTACTCTGGATTCCTCTGACCAGGCTTCTGTATCTTCTGTTTCTTCCTCAGATCAGGACTATTCCTTTCCCCCTTATGAGGATTCGGATGCTGAGGACTCTTTACCCTCAGCCTCTCCGCCTGAGGATTTCTCTTTTGGGGAAAGCTTGCATGAGATGAGGGAACATTTTCATTGGGAAGGACAGGAGTATTCTGCTTCCAAGAAGAGGCTTAGGGAATTTCTTCTTCTTCCCCAGCATAGGCCTTTAGCTATCCCTCCTGTTTTGGACATTGTAGATGATGCTTTTTCTGAGGCTAATTTGAATCCTGATTCCATGCCTCCTGCTCCTTCTAAGCCTGATAGATTTTATAGGGTTCCTGACTCTCATTTATTTTTATTTAAAAACCCTTCTGCGGATCCTGAAACTATTTCTCAGGGCTCTAAGGCTGCTAAGGTTGCTACTTCTAAAAATCCTATTCCCTCTGAGAAGGATTCGTGCTTTAGACAGGTGGGGATAAAAGGTATATACTTCTGCTACCCTGTCTGTAAGGGCTTTAAATTGCCAGTTTCATATGTTTAAGTATCAGCAATTTCTATTGTCTGTTTTAAAGCAAAAGCTTGCTTCCCTTCCTGCTTGTGCAGAGGATAAGGAACTTCAAGATGTCTTGCATGCTACTGAACAAGTGAACAAGCATAGTTTACATTGTAGTTTTGATGCTTTGGATGCTTCTTGCAGGGCTGCAGCCTCTGGTACTGTTATCAGGAGACATGCCTGGCTTCATGAACAAAGTTTACCTGAACAGGTTAAGGCTAAGTTATTAGATGCCCCTGTTCAACATGATGTTCTTTTTGGATCCAAGGCTGAGGAAGTTATTAAAAAGATGGAAGAAAAGGCAAAGTCTATGCAGACTGTAAAAGATTTCTTGCAAGTTCAGCCTCCTAGATTTTCCAGGAATTGGCCCTCCAAAAATTGGTCCTTTCCCATGTCTGACAGGCCTCAAAGGGGAAGGTATAGGCGCTCCAGAGGTTGTGGTCAAGGTCAGGCCTCTTACAGATCTACTGCTTCTTCACCTAGAAGGGGAGAAGACAGATCCCAATCTCAAAGAAAGCAAGCTCAATGACTCTCTCGGTTGAGCTACAGGACCCCTTCACCTGGATGCCCCTCTCGGAGGAAAACTGTCTCTTTTTTACGGAAATTGGACTCATATTACCCAGGACAGATGGGTATTGGACGTGATTTTAAAAGGTTACAAATTCCACTTTCACACTTTGCCAAGGGCTCACGGTTGGCCAGATCTGCCAAAACATCAATGGTCAGAGGCCTTAATTCAAGTGGATGCTCTTCTGGCCATGAGAGCCATAGAGCCTGTTCCACTCTTGGAGATGGGAAAAGGTTTTTATTCAAGACTGTTTCTGGTTCCCAGAAAACAAAACTCATGGAGACCTATTCTGGACCTTTCTGTGTTAAACACCTTTTTGGAAATTCCAAAATTCAAGATGCTTACTCTGCAGCAACTACTTCCAATGCTCTCTCAGGGCCTGGATGGTGACATTGGACTTAAAGGAAGCCTATTTACATATTCCCATCAGGCAAGAACGCAGGAAATTCCTCAGGTTCAAGGCAGGTTCGAGGCACTTTCAATTCTCTGTACTGCCCTTTGGTTTATCTACTGCGCCCAGAGTCTTTACCAAGTGCCTGGCACCAGTAGTGGCTTACTGCAGACTTCAGGGGATCCAGATTTACCCCTATTTGGATGACTGCCTTATTCAGGCAGACAGCAAAGATCTTCTGCTTCAACATCTGGACTTTGTTCAATGTCTTTTCCTCCTACTGGGATTCTCAGTGAACACAAAAAAGTCACATTTGATCCCTTCTCAACAAATGGTATTCTTGGGAGCCCTCTTAAATACAACCTTACAGAGGGCCTTCCTCACTCCAGAAAAACAAACTCAGCTGGCTTCTACTTTCAGCACCTTAGCAACTCTATCTCAGCTCACTGCAAGGAAATTCCTGCAGGCTCTGGGCTACATGGCTTCCTGCATTCTGTTGATTCCAAACACAAGGCTTCACATGAGAAAACTTCAATGGTATCTGAAAAGTGTATGGTCACAGCATCACCACGATCTGGATATTCTGATACCTCTGATTCCCTGCCTTCAGAGGGAATTCCTCTGGTGGTCCAGGGTATGCACTTTAAATGAAGGAAAGCCTTTTCGTCTTCCTCAACCTACTCAAATCCTAACCATGGACGCCTCGGATTATGCTTGGGGAGCACACTTTCTAGACAATTGCCAGCAGGGAACCTGGACAAAGGACCATCTTCACTGGCACATCAATCTGAAGGAAATGTTGGCAGTTCAAAATGCCCTTCTAGCCTTCAAGAAACTTTTGCAACCAGGGCCTCTGCTAATTCGCACAGACAACACCACGGTCATGTGGTACATCAACAAGCAGGGGGGTTCTCATTCTTACCCCCTTTGCAGACTAGCTATGGCTTTATGGGACACAGCTCTAAATTTGAATCTACATCTCCAGGCTCAATTCATTCCAGGGAAACAGAATCTCTTAGCAGACAGCCTGAGCAGAAACATTTTAGATCCTCACGAATGGATGCTAGACACCAACTTATTCAACAGGATTACTGCAGTTTGGGGATGTCCTCAGATAGATCTGTTTGCATCCTATCTCAATCATCAGCTGCCTCGCTTTTGCACCAGGTCCTTCCACAAAACAGCTTGGAGAGTGGATGCCCTGTCCTTCAGCTGGAGAAGCCTTTCAGCATATGCCTTCCCTCCTCTTCCTCTTCTACCTCGGGTATTACTGAAGATAAAACAGGACAAGCCCAAGTTCCTCATCTTGATTGCTCCAAATTGGCCTTGACAGTTTTGGTATCCAACTTTAAAGCACCTGTTCTTGGGGCCTCCTTGGATTCTCCCTCTGAACCCTTCGCTTTTGTCCCAGCATCAGGGTCAGTTACTACATCCCAACCTCAAGACCCTTTGCCTGGCAGCTTGGCTCTTCAAAGGAATTTGATTTCCTCTAGTCTTCCCAAACAAGTTTTGGATGTTCTTTTGGAAGCTAGACGGCCTAGCACTAGGAAATCCTATGCCTCTAAATGGAAGAGGTTTTGTATTTGGATGCAGGACCAAGGCTCGGATCCTCTGGTTCCTGATCTCTCTTCTATTTTGCTTTACCTTTCAGAACTTTTATCTAAAGGACTTTCGTTTTCTTCCATTAAGATTCATGCTTCTGCTATTTCTGCATTTCAGTTCTGATCCTCCTGTTTTTTCTCATCCTTTGGTGAAGCAATTCTTGAGGGGCTAAAAATTTGCGGCCTCCCAGGACCCCTCCTGTCCCTGCCTGGGATCTTAATTATGTTTTAGAAAAACTTACTTTGCCTCCTTTTGAGCCTGCTGCATCTTCAGATATTAAGTTCTTATCCTGGAAGACTGTTCTTTTATTAGCATTGACCTCTGCCAGAAGGGTTTCAGAGTTGCAAGCTCTCATGGCTGTGGAACCATACCTTATTTTCCATCAGGACAGAGTATCCTTGAGGACCAATCCTACTTTCATGCCTAAGGTGATTTCTAAAGTGGCTTTAAATCAGACAATTCACCTTCCTACTTTCTTTCCAAATCCTCAAAATAAAGGGGAAAGGATTTTGCATTCATTAGATGTGCACAGACAGTTACGATTTTACCTGGACAAGACAAAAGAGTTCAGAAAGTCTAATCAATTGTTTGTTTCTTTTGCCTCCAGTTCTCTTGGAAAACCTATTTCTAAACAAACTATTTCCAAATGGATTGCTTATGGAATCAGATTTTGTTACACTCATCATGGGAAACAGTTTCCAGGTACCATTAGAAGTCATTCTACTAGAGCAGCTGCCACTTCTACAGCTTTCCTCAGAGGGGTCCCTACCAAGGATATTTTGGAAGCTGCCACTTGGAGTTCTGTGCATACTTTTTCCAAGCACTACAATCTCCCCCTGTTTTCTAAGACCAGGGCAGGCTTTGCCTCTGCTGTTTTGCAGGGTATTCTTGCCTCCCCTTCTTCTATCTAAAGCCTCCTCCCCTTTTACACTGCTTTGGGATTCCACCCTACAGTTATGACTGCAACAGTGAAACACGAAGAACATAGTACAGTTGTGTACACCTACCATAAATGTAGATGTTCGAGTGTCTTCACTGTTGCAGTCGGGTTCCTCCCTCCTATCCCCACTTTTTCTCCCTTTTCCTTTTTTGTGGTGTATTTGTGTTTCCTTGTTGGATTCATTTTTGTTTTATTGGGGACTTCTGACATCTAGGGCAAGAAAGGCTGGAGAAGATGGCGTCGGCTGAGGGCTATGTACCAAAGCGTACTGACGTCAGGGTACTAGCTTGTACAGCCGACGCCGGACCCAGACTTTGGGATTCTGGCCGACCTCGGGCTGCCTGCCGGCAGGAGCACCCTACAGTTATGACTGCAACAGTGAAGACACTCGAACATCTACATTTATGGTAGGTGTACACAACTGTACTTTCTCACCTGAGCGTTTGAGATGTTTGGGGGGTTACAATCCTCTGGTATAGATATCTCACCTTTTGGGGGGGGGGAGTTTGCACTGAACCTGTCAGCCAGTATGTTGGCAATGTCTGTAGGTTCAGTAATTTTTACATCATTTTGAACTAATTCTGAGCATATCTGGGAGTTTCCTCCCAGGTTTCTAACATAGCTAAAGAAGGCCTTATGATTGTCTTTTGAGTCCTTAGCGACTTTTCTCTCAAAATTTGCCTTGGATGATTTTATGAGAGCTCTTAGTTTTTTACTTATAATGATCAAAGGTGTTTCCCTTTTAAGAATTTAGCTCTATCTTGTAGTAGCTTCCTCCTTTTGTTGTAGAGTTTGTTTATGGCTGGGGTCCACCAGACTGGGCTTGCCTTTGGTACAAAGTGTCTTTGTTTTGTTTGGGATTGCCTGATCCATGCAGTCCTGTAGGTGCTGGTAGAAGGCATTAGTAAGTGATTCAGCGGCTTGAGTAATGGTTTCCACAGGCTCGGGGGCCTTAAAGGAGACCACACCAGTCTTTAGAAGTGTGAAGTCGGCTTTGGAGAAGTTCTTCACTGTGGTCTTTTTATCTCAGGTGGGGGATGTGGACTTCCAGTGAGATTAGTTTATGGTCTGATCTCACCAGCGAGGTATACTTCCGGTGTTGAACATTGTGACCCCATGTTCGTGATGATGAGATCTAGTATGTTTTCTCCTCTTGTGGGGATGGTGACTAGTTGTTCCATGGCATTTGAGTTTATGAACTCTAGGAACCTTAGGGCTAGAGTGTTGGGGCTTGAGTAGTGATCCCAGTCTATATTTGGGTAGTTGAAGTCACCTAGTATGATGGTGTTTGGAGATACATTTATCCCCTCCAGTGTTTTCAGGAAAGCTATGTGAGGTTCCTGAGATTGAGAGGGTGGCCTGTAACATGCTACAAATTTGCAGAGCAGTCTTGCCTATGGTTAATTGCACCTGGATGGTCTCCGATGCATCGTGCGTTGCCACCAACCTTGAGGTGTGGGTGTCCTTGATGAATATAGACACCCCCCCTCCTTTCTTGGTGTTGTCCGGATTTTGGGGCCGGAACGCATGATATGAGGTAAAACCTGATAGTGCCGGGGTGCTCTCTGGAGCCTTGAACCAGGTTTCAGGAGCCTTGAACCAGGTTTCAGTCACAGCACAGACATCGATGTTCTCCATACTGAGAAGGGCCTCGAGTGCATGCATCTTGAGGTTGAGACTTCTGGCATTGAGCAGCATTACCCTTAGTTTTTTTTCCTTTTTTGTGTACTAGGGTGGTAGGTTTAGAATTTGAGCCTTGACTAAAAAAGGCACTATGGGGGTGGCAAGAGCCTTTGCCAATATCCGGAAGCCCAGGGGTGACAGGTGCAAGCCGTCCCTTGTGAAGCAGCGTGGCTTGTCCAGCATGTCATCCCAGGCAGACAGACATTGGATCCCCTTTGAAAGACACCAGAGTTTAAGCCAATTATTAAAGCTGATCATCTTGTCTCTGTATTGTGGCATCATTCTTGGTGAAGGTAGGATACTGCTCAAGGCCAGGGTCATACCTGCCTGGGCTACATAATCAGAGAGCTCCTCTATGTCTCTTTTCATGTAGTCCAAGGAGGTACGTCTCAGGTCGTTCACACCAGCGTGGACAATGACAGAGTCGTACTTGTACCTGCTGTTGAGAGACCTGAGTGCTTGCGTTATGTGGCGGATTCTAGCGCCCGACAGGCAGCTTACTGTGACCTTCAGACACGTGTGCCCATCACATACAGCCAATAGGGTGTCATAACATACACAACACACCTGTCTTAGGTGACTGTCAGCAGTCACACTGCTGTTCCACTGAGCAGGCTACACAAGGCAATAGTCACTTACATCCTGCTGTCCACTAACTGGTTCTGCAACATAACTTATGCTCACATGCCACAAGTCAGCAGGTATGATGTGACTCCCCTTCCATGTTTGTGTGACTGAAGTTGTCACTCAGGGCACAGACTACATGTGCAGGGAAATGCGATAGCCCACCAGTGTTGTCACCTTGATGGTGTGGTCCACGCCCTGGGAAGCATTTTGCGATCATCCGGACCTGTTACCACTGTACTACGAATGACTGTGTCACTCCCAACTGTTGTCCATGCTTCTGCTGTCATTCCATAGGCATCTAGTATACGTCCACTTTGACAGACCCTGCCAAACAACATGATGCTGTGGCACAGTTGACCTGCACCTGTCAGCCCTGGGAGTACGGATCACATGTTGGACTCTTGCTGCTTTTATACTGCCTGTCTTGCACAGTGCCCAATAACAGTCACCACCAGAATGGGAACTGGCAAGTGAAGCATGTGGTCATGTCACACAATGCTTGACATCATCCTCTGAGACTCACACAGGCAAGACACACCTGATACTGTACCACTGCAATATCTTTGCAGTGACTGTGACCTGCCTCTTGGCTGTGCGGAGCACACCTGCAATGACTGGGTATAGACAGACAGTACCTCTCAGGTACGTACCTGGACTGGCACACCCACAGCTGAGGTGTCCCCATATTCCACTATGTTGTGCACACATCCCGGCTGGTTACTTCGCACAATGCATCACAGGTGCTCCACGTGCATATACCTGTGTCCAGAACTACTGCTGCTACTGATGTGAGAATGACAGTAACCCACACTTAACTGTGATAGCCGCACATGTACTGACACATTAGGTATACACTGTGCGTGAGTCATAACCTCTGCTCAGCTGGTTTGACCCATACACCACCTTCAAGACCAACAGTATCCTTGACATGGACACTACCAACATGTGCCTGCTGTTCCACACCTGCGGTTATCCCCTCATTGGTGGAATCCAAACATCTGCTACCCACCCTTGTTAGCCACATACCGGCACCACACACTTCACGGCATACACAGTAGATGAGTACTACAACACCAACTACAGATGTCGTATGACAGCGGTAGTTGTTGTTGTGACACACATGCAGGTGGACAATGCACATGCAAATGCTGAGACATACCCCAGTGCACTTCAATAGCACGTACACGACAATGTGGTTCATGCTATTCCACACAGAGCCATGCTGGTACACACCAGAATACAGACGACACTCTAGGGGTGCAGTCCCATGGACATACTTTACAACAACAAGTGGGGGCTGTTACACAGTGGTGTACATTCCCATGGGCGGGGTGACTCACTGGTCAGCCTCGGTAGGGCCACAGGATCCCACATCACATACATCATAACTAGCTACGTACACATTACTGCTACACATTCCGAGATGTACCACAAGGCATTATGTTGGTATGTCGGTAGTCGTATGCAATACCCACATCTGCTCACACATACAACTGTCACTCTGGAACATGACAGTAACAGGTGATGTTGGCAACATGCTGTCTGATGGCTTCATTGCTAACATTACACCCTCTCACTCCCTGCAGGGCCACATTCCTTGCAGGTACATTGCGGTGTACCTGCAGTCACACCTACACAGTACTGACCTGCACTCTATATGTCCTAGGACACAGGCCCCTTGTCACCCTGCAATATCCCAGGCTGTGATGTCCACAGAACTCTGAACAGCATGTCTCCCCACTGGGACACCATATTCAGTAATAGCCTTGTACCAGACATTGTGGCCCTTGACTGGCACACAGTGACAGTAACACTCCTCACAGGTGGCGCCACACTGCACATCTGGGACTATTACCCTACACACCTCACTGGACTGTTATGCACGGCTATAGGGCACATCATCATGGACATCATTCATAGAGTCTTTGTTGTGCTCCAGTCCTTTGATGCCAGCTGGGTTGGTCTTGTTGGGGCCACAGCATGCCTTCTACACCAGTTCAACACCTTTCCTACAGTCGCCAGAGTAGTTGATGACGACACGGGTGTCCACACAGCCTGCATTGTCCTCTCGCTGCCATTCAGCACCGTTCTCCATTCTGGTATTGACTACATACACATCCACCTGCACATCACAACATATGTCTCCGGATGTTATGCAATGTGGCTAATGGACGGGTCACACACAGTGAGGGTGGCATACCATATCACATACTGCAATCCAGTTACACTTGGCTTACCACAGTCCTCAGTCATGGGGCCCTCATGTTCGGTATATGCTTCCCTGAGGTACAGGCTACCACTGAGGGGACTTCCCTGCCTAGCTTTACAGACCACTGCATACCCAGCGCCGTTGTTGCTCCACCAGCTGATACAGACCCCATCCATATGGGTGTCACTGTGACAGATACCGATATGAACATCATGGCCTCTACCTGCATGACACTTGGTGTGAACATAACCTTTGCAGTACACCATCCTCCCACTGATTATCTCATAGGTGTTAGTCCCCTACATACATGTTGCATTGTACATGTTTGTAAGACACATGTATGTCGCACACGCTCCTGTGATTACCACATTGCCACTGTGGTGTGGATATCCTTCTACGTGTTCACACATGTCTGTACTGGGTGTGTAGCTGGTACATAGGCACCCATTGTACCTCTGAACACCGGACGTATGCACACATCCATGGGTACAACACCCCACGTAGGGTGTACCTTACACAACAGCTTTACATAACCCAACATTAAAACACCATGATGTTTATTGAGCTACAACTGTTAATGTATATGGCTTATGTACAGACACCAACTCTGTACACATTGGCAGACTACATACTCAGGGGTGACGTCTGCTGCAAAGACAGGGCCCATGTCTGCAAATTTGTTTATGGATATACTCCGCATACATGACATACACAATAGCCACTATGACCATGATGCTCATGGATATGTGCACACATGCGACTGTGTGTGGCATGTGCTTTGGGGTTGCATTCCCAGACCGGACACTCACCATGCTTTGGGACATGATTCCTATGTACTTCATGCATGGACAGTCAGTAGTAGTGTTCATGTGATACCTCGCTTGCTGGATGGTGGACACATGCACGCCAGGGATCACTGCAGTGGCTGTACTGTGCAGTGTGTAGGTTACACATGGCTCTTCTGTTCACAGAACACTACCCTGGAGAAGTGCCACTGGTGTGCACACTGTAGTTGTTGTTACACATTGACTTGCCAGACTGCATGGTACCCCACTATGAACCTGTGCAGCTATTACATGTCCTTTGTGCATGGTTACTGGTATAGCCCTTCCAGTTAGATTGGCTGTCATGCTATTACAATGTTCCATGACTAGGGGCCATATGTATACTGTTATTGTACACGCCAATCATGTTCATAATTGTCTGTCACATCTCTTCTGCTATTCTAGTATGGAAGTAATGTTTGCGTCCTTTGCAAATGCACAGAGTGGAGTACATAGTTATTTCATCATAACTGTTTATACATATCTTAATTACATACTACTCACATCACTATATGATACCTTTGTTATGCATTCATGTCATGCATGTTCTCCTGTGTAACATATCTGATGTATCAATCTACTGTACTATACATTACACATGTTTTACATGGTATCCCATAATTCAACCATTACTTGCACAGAGGGTCCACCTTAGACATGTCTTTGATGTTATATGCCCATACACGTGCGTACTGTTACAGTATATCTACATATACTATCCCCTGCTATGGCACGTACTTATTGGACATACCCTGCCACTGACGGCGGGTCGTATGACATTGTTCTGTTTAACGCCATCATGTTGCCTCCCTTGTGGTGTCTGTGCTGTTTACCGTGTGGCCCACTGCTGGACGCACATCTTCTACAAGCATTAGTACGATCAGCGAGACATCACTACATAAATACCATTCCCCACTTTATACATGGTGGACACTGTTAATTACTGCAAACCAGGCTATGCATACACTGACATTACGTAATACAGAACATACTATACATACAGTTAGTGTTATACATACCTTGATATCATTCTGGTGTTTCATCTCTATCTCACTCTTCTGTATCACTCTTTCAACTGTTATACGGTATGAGCATACAGTTTGCATATCTGGCATGTCATCCTTATATACGTCTATACCTGCAACATGTGGTTTACTGCCGCCAATTGGTGGCCCGGTGTGACTAATTACGTGCACTTCAGCTGTGCAGCTACTCCATTTGCCAATTATGCGGCAGCAGTGGGGTATAATTGAATTCTCCACCTGGGCATTGGCCATTTGCCCTGCCTTCGGGGAGACGGCCTGTATTGTGTTTTGTTGTGTGTAATTGCAACTGCTTTGTGTAGAGCCAAGTCTATTTTGGGGTTATGTCCCCCGTGGATTGTGTGTGACGGCTTGAGTATGTGCTTTTACCTGTGACTGTACCTGTCATCCCACCCGTCTGATAAAGGACTATTGCAAACACCTGTAACATCGCCGTTTGTTCCGTTATATGACGGATACAATTTTGCATGGCGCCTTTAAATGTCTCTCACAAGGTATGTCAATGGTTCAGCAGATGTAATTGACTAACTAGATGTTTGGGCTGTGGTTACGGTCAGTATTGCTATTGTTTACAGTGTGGGGGATGTAGGCGGGTGTACGTAGCATATACGGTTTTGTGGGGCTTGCATTTCTACATAGTCCATATATATATGTGTGTGGGCCCCTTCCCTAATTACAGTGCTATCACTTAATAGACTTCTATTATGGGAATTTACTTTGGGCCATTGTTAATTGGTTTCTATATGGTATGCAGGTGCAGTTGATACTTCCATACCTCCGGATGTACGGCGATATGTGCAGGGATATTTGTAAATGAACGCTATCTCGTGTATGGCTGTCCCAGATATTTTCAGTCATTGCAGTGGTGTTGGTGTCAGACCCTCTGTCACATGGCTTGCCACCTTTTCATATGGCCATAGTTGGACACTTATGGGTCACACAGTGGTGTTTACAGGCTGACATATGGCCACGGTCACTACACAGGATAGCACATACTTTTATCCTCATTACATACCTGTTGTTCTTGGTCCTTCACTACTTATCGGTTTGCATGTAACATTTCCGTTTCTTACATACAGGCATGAGTATTTCCTGCAACTATTGCATATTATGTGGGACATACTAATGTCCTACACTCATGGACAGTTGCCCTTTCTAATGTTTCATGTCAGGACACACCTGCCCAGGGGGGGCTGTCCCTCCCAATATGGGACAGGTGTTTACCGCATGCCTATGGATAGCTATATCCGCACCTACCGTAATCATCTACCTCCGAGTTGCCACCTACAGACACACTATGCAGGCACACACACACACTTTAGTCACACGGGAACACACATGGCACCCTCAACACACACATACACAGGCTACATCACTCACAACCACAGTTGTACACGGTACCTACGTGGACCGCACCGCTGACAGCGGTGACTACATGTCCTTACTATCGGCCTATTGCTCGCGGTTCTACTGTTCCAGTACTGTGTTCTTTCTGTCTTTCATCCTCCTGGTTACACGTGTCGGAGTGTGACACGTTCCATAGTTGGCGGTATCCTGTTTATTTGTACCTCAAAGGTGTTTAGAATGTGATCGACCTATCTATATATTTGCAGATGCCAGTGACCCCTTGTATATTGACATATGTCACACTATCGCCCTTTCTATCTGTATTATATATGTGTGTATATATATATATATATATGTGTATATATATATATATATATATATATATATATATATATATATATATATATATATATATATATATATATATATATATATATATATATATATATATGTACATATCTCGGACAGGGGTGGTGACAGGCATGCTATGCCTTTCATTGTGTGTTTGCCAGTGTATACTGTGTTTCCTGGACTCCGCACGTTTGTGTCTGTACCTGTCACATTACACACCTCCCATAGGTTAGGATTACCTCCCATCCCACTTTGCGAGGGACAATCCCTCTTTGTGCAGTTGTGTCCTGCAAAATATTTGTGAACATAGCAAATGTCCTGTGACTTTGGGACAAACATATTCCCTATAGTTTATGTCATAGTTGCATGACACACTTATTCTGTATCTGACCCACCTACATGTTACAGGACACGGAACACGTACCTGCGACCATTTCGAGACTATAAGCTTTTTATCTATGCAAAACACTGTCGTTCTGGTTTTTGTCCTGGCCGGGTGTGTGTCGTCCTGCTGACATCTGGCGTATGTCCCACATTGGTCATTTGAACTGTGGCAACCCTACCGTACGTACATCTTGCCTAGCAATAGTGTTGGGTGATTGTGTACATGACTGCTTGTTCCACTCCTGGCAGTGGTCATTTTACCTTTCAGAGCAGGCGCTATTTGTTCAGGGGTGACTAATGCTGGTATCACCTGTTCTGTACATCATTGACCGTGATCTGCGCAGTGGTCGGTGACACTTAGCCCTGTTTCACGCATATCTGTGTAGTTGTATTTAAACATCGCTTACCAGCTGTGGGCAACGCTTATTCCCGCTAACGTGTGCTACACATATTCTGATGACCTGCATCTGGAATGCATTACCCGTGCCGTCGGGATTATGTGACATCCCTTGCAGGACGTGGGACCGGGAACATGCACGACAGTCACTGCATGTACCACTTGGACATCTGGGGGTTGTACACGAATTATGTCAATTTGTATGTGCAGTACACTACATCAGTTACTCCACACTACACTCACATGGAAGACTCCATTAGTTTACAACTTGATGGGTCCAGTTAATGGTATGTCCATGTGATGTTTACTGGCTGTACTCCAGCACTGGGTATGTATATCACAATTAGGTACACCCGATAATTTGCTACACCTTCATAAGACCGTGGATGCAGCATGCCGGTGTGACTAATACCTGTCATGGGTACATCCCCTGCCTTGACACTACATCCATGATTACATTTTGTGGAGCACCTCAGTAACGCGGCGGGTTATCCGTGATGACTGTGCATAGGACAGTGCTTACACACATGTGCTCCCGCGATTGCCTCTGCTCCAGTACGTGACAGTTGCTTACTCAATGTTGTGGCGACGGGTGTCACTGTTTGCCCTGTTTGGTGTTTTGCCTCTGACAATTGGGTGTTTACCTACCGATGTACCTGGGAACCTATACACACAGCACCGACAGATGCTGATGGGCGCATCTACTGTTCAGGTGTTGACAGTTCCATGTTCCCATGGCTGTTGCATGTACAATGTTTGAGGGCTGCCTATGTAGGATTCCACAGTGGGCCACCTATACATCACAATTTACAGGTAGTCGTGTTTGTGTGCCATCCATGTTACTGTGTGCAGGTGGGGTCAGTCCGTGGGAGCCTACACTGTCAAGGTATGTGCTATATGTTCCCTCTTTGCCAAGGCGTAGGCATATTGGGCACGCCTCCGTCTGCCTACTGGGCCAGGCACAGTGTGTTCGTGGTCTGGATCCCTCTGTGCTTGTGTTGGCCTTGGCACTTGCGGTGGGCTGTGAGGCCCTCCCCCATTATGACCCTGCTGCAGCTGTTTCTGCAGGATCATATTATGTAGCATGGCACATACTATGAAGATGTGTGCACACGTGCCTGGAGAGTACTGCAAGGCTCCATCAGATGTGTCCAAGCACTGGAACCGTGATTTCAGCATCCCGAACACATGCTCTATGATGATTCTGGTTTGTGCATGTGCCTCATTATGGCGTTCTTGCATTGGTGTGTGTGCATTTCTGATGGGGGTCATCATCCATGGCTCCAGAGCACAGCCAGCATCCCCCACAAGGTGACCTTGTGGGATGTCCCCCCTGACAAATACCTGATACAGCTGTGAGGCATGCCAGATATGGGAGTCGTGGTAGCTTCCAGGGCTGCCAGCACACACATCCATGATAATGCCCTGGGCATTGCACACGACCTGGCAGTTGATGGAGTGGAATCCCTTGTGGTTTATGTAGCGTCTACCATACTCACCGGGTGGTGACTTAATTTGTATGTGCGTGCAGTCTATTGCACCCAGTACCTCCGGGTAGTTTGCCACACAGTGGAAGTGACGTATATTGCTGGCCAACTCCTCCTGAGTTCATGGGAAGTGTATATGCTCATTGGCATGTGGTAACATGGTATCCAGGAACTGGTGTAGTACCCTCGATGCCAATGCCTGAGAGATCCCCATTATATCTCCAGTTGGCCTTTGAAAGATACCTGTGGCTAGTATTTGCAAGCTTACACATACTTTCGTGTCCACTGGGATGGGTTCCCCTCTGTTGTTTCTGGTTCTCAGGCGTGGCCGGCACAGCTCTACTATTTGCTGTAAGATGTCCCTGTCCACCCTGTAACGCTCTACTATCTCCAGATCATGTAGCCCCCAGTAGGTTACCCTTGGTCTGAACACTCTTCTCCTCCTCCGAGGCCTATGGTGGTTGTCGGCTTCATCCTCCACAGCACCGTCGGTCTGTAACACATGCTGATGAATCACAGCTATGACAGCTCCCAACATGTAAATTTTAAAAGTTCCCTGTCTGTTTACACCTATGGTGCGGTGTTTGGGAATACACAGGTGTGTGTTGGGTGCTTTCACACTTTATACTGTTTTGCTGTGAACACAGATGATGTCATAGGGTGTGTATGTACAATCATGGCTACAGGATATCTTCTGTGTTTTATTTACGAAACCGCTATTGTGCTGCCTTTGGTGTTGCATTACATTTGGATGCTGTGAATTACCTCCTGCCCTTCCGTTTACATTTGTGCACATTACACCTACCATTTGCTGGCATGCATCCAGCTGCCTGCTTTCATTTGTACTTTCTTAGACCAGGCTTATCTTGCGTAATGTGTGCTATTGCCGATCTACTATGGGTTTGCTTTGCTCTGCTATGACAGTTCTCCTATCTTTGCATTCCAGGTCCTCCACACCTTTGTTTGCAATCCTATGCCTCCCCTATCCTGTTTTGCAGGTTTCTGCATGCAGGCTTGTCTACTGCCATTGATTGGCTGCCGTGTGTTGATTGGTGTTAATTGCTCATTAGTACGCCAATTACCCTGGTTCGGCATTTCCTTCTTTTCTTCCCCTGTCCTTCCTGTTTGTGCTATTATTCGTGGCGCGTGCATCCGCTTACTGGGTTTCGGGCACGAGTTCATCCCTGTACACATGCGCTTTCGGGCACCATGTGTGCTCTCAGCTGAATGGTTCTATACTCTCCTCCCCACCCCTGTCCTTCAGCGTTGCTTAACAACGGCCAGGCCAGATTTGCATTGCTCCAATGTGCTTACTGATACGGTGGCACACCCCTCTGCTGATGTCATGTATCACCTTTGATACACTCCTCGGTGTTATAGCGCTGCACCATCAGGTACATCCTTAATCCAGCGGGACGTTTGCGATTCAGTATTACCTGCCTCATTTGCATGGCATTGACTACTAATTCATAGTTACAGCGCCAAACACTGTTGCGGGGCCCTGGCAACCCTTGCGCCTTGCTTGTGATGTGCCATGCCTACCATTGCATATTATGGTGCAATCCTAATTTGTCTTTCATTGCGATTTTCTGCCATTTTTATATATTTACTTTGTATTCCTGTTTGCCCACACATGCCCTGCGGTTGTACTGTGCATTACTGTGGAAATGACATTAAATGTTGTTTTTTAGGTGTTGTGCATCTTTTCTTGTGCCATTGGCTATGTATTTGTCCATTGGCATATGTTAACTTTGTAATACATGCGTGTGGTCCACTTCCATAACTCCAATGTTCTGTTTGGGAAAATGTAAACCATGTTTTTTGGTTTACATTTCCATGGGCTTGCGCTACGCCTGCACCACTTCGTGAATCGCTGTATGCCTTCATTAGCATGGTGCGACACTGCGCATGGGGTGATTTGCATACCTATGCCGAGGGCTGCGTAGCTCTGGCGTACGACGGTAGTGCACGTGGGATTGGTTCATACCTGAATCGCTCGGTGGACATATTTGGCATTATGCCACCTACGCTATGCCTGCCACAAGCTTCATGAATCCGGGGGGTAGTATTTGTCATTCTTTTGCAATCACTTCTCCATCTTTCAGCAGTAGTTTGTGGTTATTCTTAATTACTTTATTAAATATATGTTGGAGCAATGCAAATGCAAACCTTATGTTTCTTCACAATTGTGACTATGCTATTCATCCATTTTCTTTAATTTTAAGTGTTTCTTAATATTGCACCTGAGCTTTTTATTCAGTTCATGTTGAGTTTTATGTCCAAGTTCTATGGGTACTTTTTTGAGGGGATGATACACAGCACAACATCAGATTTTATTTGTATTCGATATCCTAATCTAAGTTTCCTATGCTTATAGACAAACCAATACAATTAAATAGGATGTCATTGCTAAGATTGTGCGCAGTGTATGAGTAGTCTCTGTGACAAAATGATTTTGAACATATGCAGTCTTTTTTAACTGTATGAATCTGCTTAACCATTCTTAACTTCTCACAAACCACATGATGTAAAATATATTAATTTCCCATTCTTTAGATAAGTGTATTTGAAAATGACTTCAGATATTTTTATTTCGATATATACATCTCAGCAGACAGCAGTTTCAAGCTTAAGAATAACATCCCAGAATAAGTTAATTTATACACAGCTGTCATATTCTCTGAAAAAAAACTGTTATACTTTTCACCTGTATCATGTTTAAATTGAACACGTTGTGCATTAATTTTAAATATTTCTTTTTGAGAGTTTGCCTTGTAAGTTTTCTATACTTCAAGAAATTTCAGCACAGGTGCATTTTCAAATTTCAGTGTATCAAATTTTTTCACTTCTACATGGTTCTCATGCAGTTTTTCTTATTTCTATTCAGCCCCTTCCAAATTATTTTGAACACTTTGTTTTGGTTTTATACTTTATTACAAAATGCCCCTTTCTAACACAGATTCTGCAGGGTTGATTAAATAAAAAAATGTTTGTCGCTTGTCTACAGCCACAGATACTGCCATCCTTAATTGCAGTGATGTGAGGTTTTATTTGACCATCTTAAAGCCCTACATTACTCTGTTTTTTTTAAATCCTTTATTTTTACAGCCCTTCTTGCTGTATTCCTATTCTGCCTTATCTGACTCACATTTTATTTTATAGCCTTATTCAACTCAGTAACATATGCATCTCTGTAAAACCATGTGCTCTTGTAATGAGCAAATGTCTGATAAGTGGCAAATAGGCACTGTTAATGTTTCTTTTTCCTCATCAAGGAAAGTAAGAGTTAAATACTTTTATGAATTTTTATCTAGCAACATGTAGGAATGCTGCTTGCTGAAGCTCTTCAGCTGTTTGGAATTTTCTGCTAATCCACTTGCAACATGAAATAAGTAAAATTGCAGTATCCAGAGCTTCCAGTTTGCAGCCATGTTTCTCTCTTATAGCACAAGCATTCCAGAAGGGTGCAACTGAGACATATTTATATGTAAACTTATTTTTCTGTAATAACAACCACAGAGATTCTTGAAAGCAAATGTATTTCTTCGCTGTTGCATAAATATTTTTTTTCTCTTCTGGCAGACACTTTACCAACTGTGACAACATGTCATGCAGAAGGCGCCATTTCAGAAGTATTTTGCCTGAAAATGTGAATTCATATAACTGCAAATAAATAAATAAATAAATAAATAAATAAATAAATAAATAAATAAATAAATTAATTAATTAATACATACATACATACATACATACATACATGCATGCATGCATGCATACAAACATACATTTAAAAAAGCATTAAAGGGAGTACTTCCACTCCTCCGACTTCTAGATATACTATGCCTGAGGTTGCTGCAGTTTGGGGAAAGTGACAAATAAAATCCCCACTTTCATACTTACATAAATTTGTGCTTTGGGACATCACATGTAGGACAAGCCCCCGTATCGGAAGGCTTATTAAATAACACACAGAGAAAGTAGTTGTTGTCTAACCTCCATTAGGTCTGTACTGAAGACTGAATTTTCTGGAACTTCTGTGTATATCACATAAAGTACTAACCACTCTAGTTAACTCATGAAAATTTAGGTGTCCGGTTGTTTTATTTTAGGTAATTTGAGAATAAGAATTGCAGTGTGACTTTCCCTGCTTCTATGACCCATTCCCTTTTGCTAATTTGTAAGTGATTTTTTTTTTTCTGAATGCTCTGAACACTAGTAAGAATTACATTTATTTACTATTTATTTACGTTTGTTAACTGGGGTAGAGCACTGATCAAATATGAACAATTTCAGTCTCAGCCTGGGAGCATTTAGAACCAAGACATTATTTGCTGGCTAGTGCTCCACCCCAGTAACCAAATACACTTAAATACAGTAGATAAATAAGTAATTAAGCAAATAAATAAGTAACGTAAAACAGAATGGCAGGGAACAAAATATTGTCAAAGGAACCGTAAAAGATAAAACTTGGTTTAATATGCATCAAAACAATATAATACAAAAGATTGGTAAGCGCTTTTGCTATTAGCTTCATCAGACCATTAAAATCACGCACACATTACAACCCTCATTTTGATCCATATTAAACCAAGTTTTATCTTTTATGGTTCCTCTGACCGCGTTTTGTTCCGCTGTCATTCTGTTTTACGTTAGCATTGTGTTTGTCGACAATGGATTATTAATCCAGAGCCATAATTTGTGCTTCAAATAAGTATATTCAAACTCATAAAAAGATATTCAGCTGAAAAGAATGTAGTTAATGTAGAATAGAAATGAGAAACATAGTGAAAAAAGCTTCAGAGTGGCTAGAGGATCAGTAAATTAAGTTACATACAGTACAGCAAATAGTAACATACAAAATAACGTACACATGTACACAATCATTTAGTAGGGGTAGGAGGTGAAGGTAGGGATGAGAGGAATTATTCTGGGGCATTCGCAAGAACAGGGTATGAGGGTAGCATAGAACAAGACAAAATGGGCATGAATATAATATCCCTGGGTTGAGTTAAAGGTTATAGCAAGGGGTACAACATTAAAATGGTAGGATTTTGGATTATATTTGGCAGTGTTGTTTTTTACATCAGGTGCAGACTCATTTACAAGTATGAAGTGTATTCAAGATTTCTAACCACTGAATATTTAACTGCAGATTCGTAAAAATGCATTTTATCATTGTTCATTAAAAGCATTTTCTGTTTTGTTGCCATATCTGACTGTTTAGTTATACTGGAAGGCATACACTGCAAACAGTATATAACTATCCATTCTTTCTTTTTTTCCTGCATTACAAATCTGTGAAGAATTTGAAACTTGCAAATTGTTTCTATATTTTTACATGTTAGAAGGTCTATGCTTCTCTGGTTTACTGTATAACACTTATCTGATGAATTTATACCTTAAAGCAGTTTCTGTATGTCTTCTGAAAATTGTCAATTCCGTGGCCCAGTTATTAAAGAGAAACTGTTCAGAATGTTCAGAAAATATTCAGGAAAGCCTCTTTTATAGAAACAGTCCCATACTTTCACTATATGTATGTATGTCTTAAAAAAAGAGAAATGGTTAATGAAATAATATTTTTACTAGGACATACAGTAAAGTGATTAAATGTTTATTATCAATTATCTACTACCGCCTACACGTTTTGATTTTCCTGAAAGACAGTTTACTTATGAAATGGCCCTGCTATTAAATTAATGCTGTTATTATTTTTCAAACGTTATGTTAAGATTGGAGCAAGACTGAGTCTCATCAAAAACGCGAGCAGCTTTTACTGGAAGAGTTGGTTTCACTTGTGAACAAGAGAGATGAGTTAGTGCGTGATTTTGATATTAAGGAGAAAAGGTAAGTTGCATGTATTGATTGTTAATGTATATAGATAGAGGAGTGGATAGATAATTAGGTAGTAGATGCAGACACAGATATTTAAATAGATAAATATAGATGTTCTTCGGGTTTCACTGTTGCAGTCCTGACTTGTGGGATTTCCTACCGTGAAAGCCCTTAGTTGGCCCAACTACCAGAGAAAATTATTTCTTCCTCTTAAGGTTCTCGGGTATATCAGGAGCCAACCTACGTCATGAAATTAGTCTTTTCTTGCTATCGGAGCCCTTAGTAGTGTTTCAGTGCATCTGTCAATCTGCATCAGAGAGAAGTCATTGGAAAGGTAAGTACCACATTGGGGAACTCCTTTCTTTTGCTTTAAACTCATGTCAGTTAAAGTAAATAATTGTCTCCCCTTGGTAAGCAAATCCCACAGAGACTTCCACTCACTTTGTGTCACCTGCTTAGGCCCAGATCACAATGTCCCTAGTTGCCGTTTTTGCGCCTGCTTTAACTTTAGGACAATCAGACTTAGGGCCAAGATTTTAGCTAGATTCCTTAGTCTTGAATCTTCTCATCAGTGTCCGATGGTGTCCGCCAGTTGTCCAGAGGTTGAGCAGCCTAGGCATAAGAGAGAAAAAGAAAAGAGACCCAAGCTTAGGCCCTCGGATAAAAAACATTCTCCAGTTCATGTGTTTCTCCCTCTTGGCTTGTGATTGTTGAAGAAGGTGAGGCACCTTCGCAGCCCCCTTCTATGTCTGAGGTGGTTCCACAGGCATCTGTTGAAGCCCATTCGTAATCCGACATGCTGTCAGGTCCCTCTAGTTTTGCACAGGCCCCTGCTTTTAGCTCATCAGTCAAGTCTGGGCCCACTCAGCAAGCCTTGACTTACGAAGAGCGCTCTCTTCCCAGTGATGCTCTTTTGCGACGTCTGATTTCACAGATTCAGCTTTCTTCAGAGAGACAGGCATTAGGATGTCGGATGTCCTTAAGCCGAAGGCCAAAGTGACTCCTAAGAGAAGTACTGCTGCAGGCCCTTCACCTAGACCTACCGGCTCCCATTCTCAGGGATACCAAGAGGACTTAGTTAGACTAGCTGAAGACCTGATCTCCATAGTTAGGTCTAGACAAGCACCTAGAAATACCTCCCCAGGTAAAAGAAAAGGGACCCTACTTCTGAAGCCTTCCCAAACCCTCCTGAATTTGATGAGGATTCAAACCTAGAGGGGTTTGGTTCTGAAGAAGGATCCTCCCTCACTTCTTTTGAGGATTCAGATTCTGATGAGAACCTGGTTCTTGCCAACCTCCCCGAGGATATTACCTTTGGAGAGACACAGCATGCTATGAGAGAAAATTTTTAGTGGGAAGCACAAGAATACCCTCAGTCAAAAAAAGAGAATTAAGGATGTAGATAAGAGTGTAGCATGTGTGCGCTATATCTTTAAGAAGCATGCGAGGCTGTGCGTGCATGTATAAATTCCAGACATGTGCAATCCCTAGCACCATTTTGAAGAAACAGCTAGTGTGTAAGCATGTATGAACACAGCAGTTAGTTTGTATGTAAGTTACTTATTCATAGTCAAATAAGCTGTACAGTAATGTGTTTGTATAGAATAAAACTGCTTAAACAGAACCCACAAAGATGTGTTTATTCGTGTACCAACAAGAAAGTGACATAGTGTCAGAACCAGGATGGAAAAGAACAAACATTTGGAGCCATGTGATGTAAAGGTGACAGCAAAGGTAAAACCAAGAGAAAACAGTGCAAACATAACCAGAAGGAATTAAAGGTTAAAAAAAAAAACAACAAAAATTATTTACTCGATGCAAACAAGACAAGAAAAGGCATTACAAGGGCATAAGGGCATAGGGACATAGACAAGGGGTCAAGACCAGGTTCTCATCAGAATCTGAATCCTCAAAAGAAGTGAGGGAGGATCCTTCTTCAGAACCAAACCCCTCTAGGTATGAACCTATGAACATATGAATCTATAAACCTATAAACCGCACATCAGGCAAATGGAAAGCTCAGAAAAGTTGATAGCTAAAGAAAATGTTTAAGATAAAAGTGTCTGATAAAACAAGCATGTTTAAAGTACAAAACAAGCATGTTAAAGTACAAAACGAGCATGTTTAAGGCAGAAAGAGTGCATTTGAGGCATGATTGGGCATGTTAAGAGTAAAACGAGCACAGAGAAAGTAGGCTGGGCATAAAGAAAAGAAAAGGGGCACAGTAGATAAAAATAAAGCAAAGCGACTGCTGTGTTGGGCAAAGTGCTGTGTTTTGGCATAACTATGACTTTGTTTGGTATCAAAAAAGTAATTAAAGTCATTCGAAGTATCTCAGAGTGTGTAAAAGTGTTCTTATATTAAAGAAAGGTGTTCCTTACAAAATTACACAAGAATATTACAGTTATAGAATTTCTCAGTTGCATTCCAAAGTTTTGAATGTGTTTTAAAAGTTATTTACTTTAATAAAGTGCTTCATCAATATAAATTCTTAAATTTATTTTTTTTTTTTTTTTTACTTTAGCTTCCTAAAATAAAGCAAAAAGTCCAAAAGTCAAGAAAGTATTCCTTAAGCCATCTTTAAGTTCTAAAAAAGCAAAGCTAAAAGGTTAATCTGATGTTAATCTTCATTTATTCCTTACTGATGGGTATCGGCTCCATCTCTTGACCAAGTCGTCGGCCTTTATAACAAGCTCAGCACCAAAAAAATTTATTTTCCTGTTAGTCATTTAGAGTTTGCTTTCCTTTGAAGTATTGTCTTCTTTTTCTTTACCAAGTTTGGTATTCTTCATACATACCATTGTACAGACTTGTTGGTAAACAAAAAAAAAAAAAAACACTCCTTTCTATTTTCATAGTATGTAATTTGCTGTTTGTGTTATATATACTGTTGTCGGACAGGTGCTTACTCTAATTTTGATGATGACTGATAAAACAATAAAAATGCAAATTCAGACAGTCATTTTGTTTGTGTTTATTGTCTTTTTAGTGCCTTTACTTTGACTGAAGAAAAAAAAAAAATTTTCTCTCAGGGTCTTCTAAAAACCTTCCTGGGAGGCTATTCTGAGATGGATCTAAATCAATTAAGTCTTCAGAACCAAAAGCAAAACTACCCTAATGACACACAAAATCTCAGAACCATTCAAAACTTTAAGATCCCCCTTTCGGCACCAAAAATAGTTTTCCCAACTCCGGTCACTGTCCCCTTATACATCTTGCTGGTCCTTTGACCACGGTACCGAAAGGTGAGATATTGCCTTGGACCCTATATTCCCCGTAGGCAGATCCCTTTTTTTGAGAGCACTGCAGCCCCTTTTTAGAATGCCCTGATTTTTTGTCAGTGATGTCAATCCGCTCCTCCAGGAGTCTTTCAGAATTCGACATAGTGAGACTTGTGGATCAGCTATTGGTGGCCAGAAGATTTCCAACTCCTTCCAAATCCTCCCTTTCACCTGGAGCTGAGGAATCTTCTCCACAGACTCCGAAATATATTCCTCCTTATACCTCCTTGGAGGTATTGGAGCCCTCGACACCAACACCTATCCCAGTACCAGTTTCTTTGGTTCCATTGGTAGATCTTACCATGGCTCCGGAGCCTATCTATTGGACATTGACTCACTTGAAGCTGAGCCATCCACATGATTGTGGCTGGGCTGTCACCACCATGACCCCATAATACGGCGCCTATTATTTCTACAGCACTGTCTAGTATGGTTCCGATTGTCTTGGCGGCACCAAGTCCTCTTGTGGCTCCTTCCCTGGGGGTGGGCACATCAGACCGGGATGTGACCCTGGTCCCAAAGTTGTCTTTCTCGGTTCCAGGCACCCCCTCCTCTTCAGGTGGGCCTACTTTCCAGGTGATGGAGAGGGCACTTGCCTCTGCAGGCTCACAGCCAGTTCCTTTGGCACCGAAGACTCATATATTTCTGTCTTCTGAACCACAGCTGACACAGTCCATTACTCTAGGACATTGAGCACGGGAACCTCAAGATACCCTTCCACAAGGTACCCACTCTTCAGAGTCCTCTTCAGATGCCCCCACTGAGGAGCTACCACATAAGAGATCATGTAAGAGGAAGCACGTGGATTCCCCCAAGGAATCCCTTACCAAAGATAGAGAGTACGATGAAGGGGAAATGTCCCACGGTCACCCTTGGAGAATATCTCCTTTGGATACATACATCTTAAAACAGTGGGGAGACTGGAAGCCCACCAACCTTTCCTCTGAGGAGTCTAGTCTACTTCTTGGGTGACCCCGCCTGTAGATGACCTGGTGCAGCTCATTGTGCAGTGTGCTTGGAGGAATCCTGACACTGTTGAACCTATTCCCCGGAGACCAGACAAAATTCTTGCTCCACTGGAGGACAGTCCACATTGGTCCAAAGACCTACCAGCAGACACTATGGTAGAGGTGGCGGCCACTAAGAAAGAGCTCGCCGAGGAGAGCCATACTGTCCATCCCCCAAACATGGAGTCTAGGGTGATTAACAGGTTAGGGAAGCAGCTGTTTTCTTCATCGACCTTTGCCATCCAGTCCTTGAATTACTTGGCACACTTTTCCTGGCTCCAGAGAGATCTAATTTCAGAACTCTCAGGAACCTTAGCAGGAGCAGTTTCTGTCAAGGTATGCGACAAAGTTGCCTCACAGCTTGCCACCCTGGAATATGTATCTAACTCGTCCATGCGGTTAATCTTTCATACTACTGAAGGGGCAGCTAGAGCAGCGGGTGCAGGCATTATCATGAGACGTCATGCCTGGATGCGCTTATGTGATTTTGTGGACCCTTTTAAGTAATCTTTTTTTCAACACTTCAGTGGAAGCTTCTTCTCTTTTTGGCCCAAAAGTGAGAGACACATTGGCCAGGTGTGAAAAAGACGGAAAGACCCTGTCTGTCATGGGTGTACATTTTTTCACCCCCCAATGATCTTACTCTAGGAATCAGAGGAGTGAAAAGATGTGGTACAAGAAGTCCCAGGGTCCTTTCCGTGACACGTGGTGAGTTTACCCCTAGGGTAGAAGGGGAAATTCATCTGGAAGACACTCCCACAGGGGCAGAGGGGATCCGCATAATCAGGGATCCAGAGATTCTTTCTTTGGGCAAACCTATCAGCGCTCCTGAAGAGCAGCCTGATTGCTTACCTCTGGAAGCAGTTGGGGGAACAATTTTCTCTGCACCAATTTGCCTGGTGAATGATAACCACAGATTTTTGGGTCCAGATGATAATTACCAGAGATTATCACATACCTTTCAATCTTTACCCAAGGCCACCAAAGCATATTCCCAATGTTCCACCTGGTCAGAGGGAAGCAGCAGCTCAAGAAATACAAAAGCTGCTCCAAAAAAGAATCATCCAGGCAATCCCACCAGACCACATAGGATCTGGATTTTACTCAAGGTTCTTTTTAATGCTAAAAAAGACAGGGGACTGGAAGCCAGTCTTGCACCTCAGCATCCTAAACAAATTTGCCAAACAAACAAAATTCTGGATGGTCATGGTTCAGTCTACACTCCCTTTTCTAAAAAAAAAAAACGATTGGATGTGCTCGATAGATCTTCAGCATGCGTATTACCACATAAAAATGAACAAATGCTCCAGAAGATTCCTCCACTTCCAGCTGAGAGCCAATCACTACCATTTCTGCACACTATCCTTTGGTCTCTCTATGGCCCCCAGAGTGTTCACCAAATGCATGGCAGTGGTAACAGCTCACTTGGGACTGCAAGGATTCTGGGTGTTTCCATATTTAGATGATTGGCTCCTTATTGCCCCCACCAAGTATCTACTTGTTTCAGCCTTACATTACACTCTACTGCTAGCAGCATCCTTACGGATCTCAGTAAATGAGGAGAAGTGCAAGTTGACTCCTTCGCAAACCCTGGAATTCATAGGGGCAACTTTCAACACCCAATCTTGCCTAATCTCCTTCACACTGCACAGACTAGAAAGACTAAGATCTCAACTCCCGGTGATACTTTCTCAGGACAAAGTTCCAGCTCGGTCAGTTCTTCAGCTATTAGGATCTATGACAGCATCGATTATGATAGTTCCCCTGGCAAGACTACACATGAGGCTTCTTCAGTGGCTTTTACCAACACAGTGGTCTTGCCCTTTTTTTATTTCTCCAAGTCTTTTGGGCTTCTAATACCATGATGGGAATGGACCCCATTCCTAAGTCAAAATACGATTAAAGTTCATGAAATTAATATTGTTTTGCTCTTTGATGTCAGCCAAATGTGCTCTTTGCAGCTCCCACAGTGTTCCCAGTAATGACTCCTTCTGCAGTTCATATGGAGTTACATGCATTGGAAGTGTATCTAAATAAGATTTTAAACTCTTTTTTTTTTTTATAAGACCCGTTGCACTTCCTACTATTGGAACTATGTGGGTATCTTTCTTCCACATTGCTCTCATTTCTGCTTGCAGATCCTGATATTTTATAACTTTATTTCTCTCTGTGTGCAGGACAATGTAGTCACTGGGTATGGCAATTTCAATGATCAATGCTACTCTTGTCTTCTTTTCTTGGACCACTATATCCGGTTTTCTAGCATCTATCATTTGAATTGTTGGTAATGGATGATTCCGTGTGATGTAGATGTGATGATATTTTGTGGCTTATGTTTCCAGTGCTTTTCAGTCACTTCAAAACCATAATGTTTGCACAATCCCCAGACAACAGTCTCGCCACATTATTGTGCCTTTCAGTATGCAGTCCTTCTGCCATTAGTCTGTCACAACCAGCAACGAGGTGTGCGACTGTTTCCAGTTTGGTTTTACAAAACCTACATTTGTCTGTGTCACCCACATGTTCAATGGACTTTGTAAACCAGTGTGTACGTATCCCATTATCTTGAGCCACTAATATTAACTTTTCATCTCTTGGATTGAATTCACCTCTCCTTAACCATTCCTGCATTCATCCCTGATCAACATGAGGTTCTTCCAGAAGTTTTCTATACTTGTAACTATATTTATGCATTTTCTACATTTCTTGCCTTTTCATCTGATCCTTCACCTTATATTCCTTCTTTTATTTTTTGGCACATTTAGTTGCTGCCTGATTTCTATCCACTTCCAGTCTGATTTCCATTCCTACCTGATGCCGATATGCTTCTGCTAGATTAAGCAGGGAAGTCATCTTAGATTTATTCTCCTCATGTTTCAAAGCTTTCAGTATGTTTGGGTCTCGTGAGGTAGCAGATATGTGTGTAATCCCACGATTGCAGATCTGTACATGTAATCAATTTCAAGGAGGCCCATCCCTCCTTCGGAACAGGGAATATATAATCTTGGTATGCACTTATTTTTATAGATCATTTGGTGAGCATGAAGTATCCTTCTTGTTTTAATATCTAATCAGTCCAACACATATTGGGGCCAATCAATCACCCATAACTGTAAGTTAGGACAGGAAGAACAAATTGGTTTATTGCTTGGATTCTGTTCCTAGATGTCAATGCTGTTTTCAGGATTAATTTAAGTCTTCTAAAATATTCCTAAATTTTACTCGCATTTGTTCATGTTTTATTGCTGATCCTTCATCGATTCCCAAGTATTTATACACTCCCTCTTGCTCAAGTTCTTTTATTTCACATTCTTGTCCCAAACTGATGTTTTCCTGCTTTAAAGGTTGCTTTTGCACATTTATCAAGTCCAAATGACATTCTAATATTATCTGAAAAAGTTTTGACAACCTGCAGCTGTGCTTTCAGTTCCTCATCTGATGAACTATACAGTTTTAAATCATCGACAAATCATCAACAAATAGAAGATGAGAAGTCTTTAGACTTTATTGTTTCCTAGGAGTCAAATTGTAGCCATGGCCTAAGCCATTAAGTAAACAGCTTAATGGGTTAAGGGCAAGGCAGAACAGCAACGGTGACAAAGAGTCACCCTGGAATATCCCCCTTTGAATTTTTATCCCTGGGATAATAATTTGTCCTTTATCATAGTTTAATTGCAAAGTGGGCTGCCATTGTTTCATGGTCACAGTAACATAGTTGATCATGGTCTTCCATTGTTTCATGGTCACTGTAACATAGTTGATCAGTGTAGGATGTATCTTTTATCCATGAATGTGGGATACTATCAAATGCTTTTTTATAGTTAATCCATGCTATACTTAGATTCTTCCCCTTTTTACAGTTCTCCACTATGACTTTATTTAAAAACAAATGATCCTTTGTTCCATATGACTTTCTTTTATTGCTTTTTTGTTCTACTGCCATAATTGAGTTTTCTTCTAAATGGCTATAAACTCTGTTAGCATCAATTTTAGTGTATAGTTTATAGGTTGTCGGAAGGCAAGTTATTGGTCTATAATTTTTGGGGTAGCTTGCAGATTCACTCTTAAGTAGGAGCATTGTTTTACCTGTTGTTAGCCAGATTGGTGTCTGTTTGGGGTGCGCATATAAATAGTTCTTGCTTATGGCTAGGTCTTCATGCAAAGATGTTAATACTTTTAACCAAAAGTTAGGCACTGCATCTGGGCCTGGGGTTTTCCAATTAGAGGCTTTTCTTAACTTTGTTTCAATCTCTCTGGCTGTTACTTCATCCCATTTCATATCCTGTACCTTTAAATATCTTATTCTTTCTTTTACTTCTTTTATTCATTTAGCATATTTGTTGTTTTCCACAGGATCTTCATAGGTACTCCTTCAGAATACATCTATTTCTTCTTTTATTGGCAGCCTTTCAATTCCTTTTACCTTGCTTCCCAATTGTCTATAAAACTTTTTTGGGTCATCACTAAATTGCCTGTTTTGTACTTTTCCTTTATATTTATCTGTGTATCTTCTAAGTTTTTCCACCTGTGCTGAAATTTTTAATTTATTATTTACAATAGTGCATGATAGATCCTCGTCTGTTCTAATACTGCGCACTGCTTTTATCACATCTTTCTTAGTGTTTTTGTTGATGTATTCCCTCTTCTGTAGTCTTCTAACAGTGACACTTTTTGTCTTAATTGCTTTATATTTTTCTCTGTTCAATAATTCCATGACAGTATTCAATTTCTCCACTTTCTTTGCCTCACTACCCTGTGCTCTTGTGGTAGAACTTTATCAGTTTCTAATTTGGCTGCACAGTAACATATCCTGTTTACTTCTGTTGAATCTCATGGATCTCTGTGGACAGCCCTAATTACTGTGTTCATGTTTTATCAGACTTCTGACTTTTGTGGTTTTATTGACCTTCTGCAGTCTATTTCTTTCATTGATTTTACTATATCGATGTCCATTAAATCAAGCAACTCTTTCCTTAGTTCATTTTCTTCCAGACTAAGGGTGCAGTCTTTGTTTTCCACTTCCTGCAGGCATTCTATATAAAGAACTATAGCATCTTTCTGTGACACCTTATCTTTGATTTCCTTCTGTGCCATTCGTTTTTTTGTCATATGGGAACTCACTGGCCTATCACTCCTCAACATTGACTGCATCAGAGTTTCTGCAGTCTCCTGTTCCTTCCCTTGCTGTCTAACTTTAAGTGAACATTTATACTGGTTTCCTGTGGAAGGCCCAAAATATATGCATTTATATCACGTTATCAAAAGATGAAAATAGCAAACGCTATTTCATCGGCCCCAAAACATCTAAACATGAAAATATCGAACATTCAGAACAGCGAATTTTTTCCCATGGAAAAAATCCGCTGCTCCGAAACACAGACACACCACACAAGCACATCAAACAAACAGCAACCACACACATACACTTAAGTTCCTACATCCAATGCTACACTAAACTAAACATACACTACTATCTACCCACTTACCTTAACCCAAACCCTAACCCTAAGGTCCATCACTATCGCACACTCACCTAACCCGCACCCTAACCCTAACTCACTTAAACTGCCCCAACCCTAAAGTACAAACAATCGCACACTTACATGAACCCAAGCCATAACTTTCCACCACAGCGCTAAGAATAGCGAAGCCACAGAAACGGCTAACCAAATTCTTTCCTGAGGAAAGAATTCGCTGTTCTGCAGCTTCGCTATTCTTAGCATTCGCTGAATAGTATTTGATATCAGAACATTCAAAGTTTTAATACTTCGATGTTCTGATATAGACCCAAATATATTGCTATGGCACCTGACCAATTGCTTCTTTTTCCACTGGTTTCCCCTTAATTTGGCTATCCATTGCTCTATCCTGTTGTGGTGTTTTCTGCATTAGATTTTCTACACTGAATCCTTCACTTTGCAGGTGCCCCATAACCTCAATTTCTGTTTCTTTAACTTCTCCATTACTGATCTTCTTTTCTACTTTTCCTCTTTGTCTTCTTATTTTTTAAATATTGTGAGATTTTCTATATCCAGATTCCTTTGCCAGTATTTCTTTTCAAATATCTTTGGTGTTGCTCTTTTTGTTTTGGTTAGTTTTGCTTTCTCCTTGGCATAAATATTACACCATATTAATTCTCTTTTTTCCCCATGTCCACATTTCTTCTTCAGATGTTTCCTGATCTTCCTGCTTTTCCTTACTTTGGGGACTCACTCCACCATGCTGTGATGAAGTCTGTGTTAGACTTTCTACATTAAATCCTTCACTTAGCAGACACTCCATAACTTCAACTTCTATTTCCTTAACTTCTATTTTACTCATCTTCTTTTCCAGATTCCATCTTTGTGATACTAATTTTGTATTGTGAAATTTTTATATCTGGATGCCTTTGCCTGTATTACTCTTTGAATATCTTTGTGACTGCTTTCTCTATATTAGCTAACTTGGCTTTCTCCTTTGCATAAATATTGCACCATATAAAATCTCTCTTTCTTTCCCATGTCCATATTTTTTTTATATTTTTCAAAAATGTCTAGGTTGTGTTGTTTACATTTTCGAACTTCCTCAGATGCTTTTTTTTCCAAAACAGATCAAAGTTTCTTGATCTATACTGTTTTTCAAAAATCTGTTGTATTAATGAATGCAAATTTTTATTTGAAGCTTCTGACAGTTTTTCCTGTGAAAGTATTTTCCTTTCCTTTAATTTATCTCTTAATCTAAGGTATATCCTTTGTCTGGTAATTCTGGGCTTTTTGCATAATAGTAACAATACATAATTTCTTTGTTATCTTCAATAGTCCACTCTGTCGTCTTTATGGCTGTTGTTTGGCTTATCAGTTTTTGTGATTTTTGTGGACTGCTACTTCTTTCTACAGTGGGTGGGGGGCATCTTCCCCTTGGGCCTGACCTGGCCCCATTGTAGGAATGTTTACGGATTTTGAGGATTCTACACTGTCATTATTTCCCATCCTGGCACCAGTGTGCTTACCAGGATTGGGCACTTTTTTATCCTGGGACTTGTGCACCCAACTATCTTTTTTATTGTTTTTGACTTAATTTTGTCCATGATATATGCTATATAAATACAGTCTATATATCAGTGTCGCCTTGGTGAGATTTTGTGAAAAGTAGGCTTCACCTCGCGAAGGTACTCACCAAGACCTGAGGATGAATTGAATTTCAGCACTACTACTCCCGTTTGCTTGCTGACTTTTTATCTCTCCATTAGGACCTCGTCCCTCTTTGACTCACCCTATAGCCTTTCAGATCCGCATAACAAATCGATGCAAGCAAGACTTGTTGGTGGATGAAGCCATAGAATGGCCTATGGAGCCATCCTTTCTCCCCCTCCCAGCCCAAGCCCATAGTGACCATGGCCGCTTCCCTAATGGGGTGGGGGGAATTTCCAGGGGAAAGACAGTCCAAGGCACTTGGGCACCCATGGAGGCCAACCTGCATGTCAGTGTTCTGGAACTGAGGTCAGTGCTTCTAGCGTTGCAAGCATTCCAATCTGCCCTCCCGTTAGGACAATTGCTATCCAGTCAGACAGCATGTCTGTAGTCTGGTATATCAACAAACAAGGGGGAAGCAAGTCCTACCCGTTGTGTCGAGAGGCCATGAGGATTTGGCAGTGGGTGATAGCTTCCAACTGCTTTCTGACAGCAATGCACATTCCCAGGGATTCCGACATGATTGCAGGCAAACTGAGCAGATGCATCCTCCTGCCTCACGAGTTGTCCCTCAATCCTATCATAGTCGTGAAGACCTTCATTCACCGGAGTCAGCTTTGCTGCGATCTGTTCACACCCCCTGCAAACCACAAATGTAGCAGCTACTTTGCCATAATCCCCCCACAGGGGGAGTCCCTGAGGGATGCTGTAGTACACAATTGGCCCATGGGAATACTATATGCTCCCCCCCTCCACTGATCCTGCAGTTTCTAAAGAAGGCTCTTCATTTGAGAAGCAGAGAATCCTCATTGCACCCTGTTGGCCCCGGCAAGTCTGTTTTCCCTTTCTTTGGCCTCACGTAGTACATCAACCATGGATTCTGGATCTAACTCCAGAATTCCTGTCGCATCCGCAAGGGTTGATGCATCCAAATTTATCGAGCCTCAAGCTGCCAGCTTGATTCCTCCACTTCGGTAATCGCCAGGCAAAATAACCTATCCCTCCCTGTACGCCACATTATTCCGGCTTCTCATAAACCAAATTTTTCTAACAAAGGAGAATACTCTCTACATTTACTTAATGTGCATAGACAATTGCGATTCTACTTGGACAGGACTAAATCACTACAACAGGCTGACTAATTATTTGTATCGTTCTCAGGACCAAAATTGGGAAGATCTGTTTCCAAAGTGACTCTATTTAAATAGTTTAGCAATTGTATTTGCTTTATCTATCAATAAAACAAAGCTCTTCTACCATCTAAGGTCAAAGCTCATTCAAAAATACTTCCATGGATGACATTTGTGCAGCAACAACATGGGCCTCCCCTCATACCTTTATCATGCATTACAAATTGGATTTGGTCTTCAGGGGAAGAGCTTCCTTTGGTTCAGTGCTGCTCAGGAATATCCTTCCATAGGGCCTCCCAAGAAATAAAGTAACTAGAGACTCTGTCCCAACAGTAAGGAATGAACGAAGATTAACAACATCAAATAAAGAAGTTATGTTCTTACCATAACGTTCCATCTGTGTTGTTGATCTTCATTCATTCATTGCAACCCACCTGCCATCCCCCCTCCAACAGACTCCTGGAGGTTTGGATTTGGTCTTACCTTATGATAGGGTAGTTGCTCAGATAAAGCCTCCATCTTCTTTCCTTTTTCATATGAGCAAACTTGATCTGAGGTGATAGAGAGAAGGGCACTATGGGCAAGCTTAGCTTGAGAGTTTTTTGGCTGGTGCAAGCTTGTTATAATGGCCGACTCGGTTCCGAGGACAGAACAGATACCCATCAGTAATGAATGAATGAAGATCAACAACACAGATGGAATGTTATGGGTAAGAATTTAACTTCTTTTTTTCACAAAGTACAAGAAAGCATTGAGAAACTTAAAATATTTCGTAAGGCACAATGAAGCATTAGGAAATTTGAAAAGGTATTTCACAAAGTGCAATAAAGCAACAAGAAGCCCGAGAGGTTTATTTCGTAAGGTTCAGTTAATTGAAAGCACTATGTGGTTATTTATTCACACAGTACCAATAAGCACAAAGAAAGAAAGTGCATATATAAAGCAGAAGAGCATTAGCCAAGTTGCGTGTTCATGCCAATTACTTGTGCATGTATATATATGTGTGTGCATATTTATATGTATTGCAAGCCCCTTTGTTGATATGTGTTAATATGGCAGATGGATTTCGAAAACCACAATCACTTGTGTTTGACCAGAATATTGCAGAGAACTGGAGAATATTTGAACAGGAGTATAATATTTTCATACAAGCAGCTTATGCAGATAGAGATGCATGCACAAGGCATTCAGCTTGGTAAATCTAGAAGGATCTGAGGCTATAGAAAGAGAGTGATCATTTGTGTATGTACCAGCAGTGTATGAAGGCAAGGGTGCAGACCGTCATGTTCTTGTGCAAGCTGAATCCAGAGAAGACCCAGTGTGTTTAAAGCGTAAGTTCAGAGAAATGTGCAACCACCAGACGAACATTACATTAGAGAGGCATTTGTTTTACACAAAAAATCAGAAGCCAGGGGAAACATTTGCAGCTTATATAACTTACTTGAGGAATAAGGCCAAAATGTGTTGGTTTGCTGACTTGAATGTTGAGCTGATAAAGGATAGACTTGTATGTGGTATTAATACTGCTGCAGTGAGGAAGATTTTGCTTTGTGACAGTGATTTGACATTAAGTAAAGCAGTAGAGATTTGTCAGATCCATGAGGTGACAGAAAGGCACACGAACATGCTTACAAGTGACAAAAGCATGGTTTCAGTAAACTCCAGAGCAAACATAGACAGTATGCAACACTTGGCAAGCAGAAACAGGCCTAGGCAAAGGGCGACCACAGGAACTCCAGGGAAGGTACCGAGTTTTCCAGAACATTCTAGGAGAAGTGCAAGCTCCACTGTCATCTCAGTGCCATACAAACATGAGTGAGTAAAACCAAATCTAGCTTTATTGTTAAATCTCGAAGTTATGATGCAAACCATGAGTCTAAAAGGGAGAAGTGTTTAGCATATGGTCAGCAGTGTCATAAGTGTAAGAAGTGGAACCACTTTCAAAACTTTAGCAAGTCAAGTACAAGTAAGACTCACATGGTTGTAAAGAAAGGTTGTACAAGAAAACAAGTTGCTCAAGTAGAGGCAAAACAATCAGCTTTCTACGTGGATGGTGTATCAGTACTGGAAGAAAGAGATGATGCAGTAAACTTATTGATAAGGACTGAAGTGTTTTGCACAGTTCAGATCAATGGGAAATCCACGGAGCTCAAAGTAGACACTGGATCAAAGTTCAAGGTTATATCAGCAGATACATTTGCAAAAGTGAGAACCAACAAACAACTCAATGTAACCAGCAGCGTGAGACTTGTTGCATATGGAGGTGAAGAAATTCAAACCAAAGGTTCAGTAATACTTCCATGTTATTTGGCTGAGAACTGTTACAACTTATTATTCTGTGTAGTCTGATAACAAGTGCAATCTCTACTAGGTCTCAAAGATAGTTGTAGAATGAATCTACTTTCTTTTGCTAAAGAAGTTAAGCATGTGAGTGCAGTTCCAAGTACAAGTTTTTCAGAAGTCATTTTCTTAGAGAATGCTGCTGTTTTCAATGACAAGTTGGTCAAGCTTCCAGTTGTGTATTCTATGAAATTAGACCCCAAAGTCACGCCAGTGGTCAGACCAGCAAGAAGTGTTCCAATAGCTATGCAAGACAAAGTCAAAGCACAGTTGGACAAGATGGTACAGCAATGTATGATTTGTCCAGTCACAGAACCAAATGAATGTGTGTCGTCCATGGTAGGCACTCACAAGAAAGGCTCAGATGAAATTAGAATATGCATTGACCCTAGAGATTTGAGCAAAGCATTAAAGAGGCCATGTCATCCAATGTGCACAATTGAGGAAGCCGCAGCTGTAATACCAAATGCCACTGTATTTTCTGTTTTGGATAGCAAGAGTTAATTTTGGCAAGTGATGCTGGATCGCAAGTCCTCATTTCTAACTACCTTTAGTACCCTGTTTGGCAGATACAGGTTTCTGAGGATGCCATTTGGAATAAATTCTGCAAGTGAAGTCTTTCAGCATGCAATGGAACAAATTTATTCAGGTTATCCTTGTGCCATAATAGTAGACGATCAACTAGTTGGAGGCAATGGTGAAGCAGAGCATGAAAGAAACCTCAAGAAAGTCTTAAAGTATGTGAAGTGAACTTGAAGCTCAATCCTCTGAAGTGCAAATTCCGACTTCCAGAAGTAACCTACATAGGACATTTGTTTACAAGTACAGGCTTAAAACCTGACCCATCCAAGCAGCTGTTTTAGAGATGTTAGCACCAGATAATGTGTAGAGTTTATAACATTTTCTGGGCATGGTCAACTCTTTGAGCAAGTTTATACCAGACTTAAGTGAGTTGATAGCACCTTTGAGAGAGCTAACATGAAAGAATGAGGTATGGTCATGGGTTACAACATCATCAAAAGGTGTTTGATAATCTTAAGTAGAAAATTGTAACCCCCCCCCCCCCACGATGTTCATCGTGTTTCACTGTTGCAGTCTTTACGATTGGGTTATCCTGCTGGCAGGCTACCCGCAGTCGGCCTGAATTTCAAAGTCTAGGTTCAGTGTTGGTTGCTGTCGCCTCCTCCCTGACGTCAGTGCGCCAGGGGTATAAAAGATGCAGCCGACGCCATTTTCTTCAGTCTTTCTTGCCGTGCGGTGCCCGAAGCAAAAGCAGTTCAAAAGTGCCGGTCAACCGACTCCTGAGATTTTCAAGTTCGAATTTTAGATCTGAAGTCTTCATTAAAAGCTAAGTACCCCATTGGGGAAACTTTTTTCTTGCTCAAGACCGATGTCAGCAAAAGTTAATAATTGTATTTCTTGTGGGAAGCAAGTACCTCATAAGGATTTTCATTCTTACTGCATTCCTTGCCTAGGCCCTGACCACGATGTTACTAGTTGTCGGTTTTGTGCTAGATTTAACCAACGCACTATTAAGCGTCGGTACGATTTTGCATTTCATTACTTTGGCAGAAGATTTAATTATATAATGCTGTCGGAACAGCTGACTACCGGAATTTACAAAAAATGCAAAGAAAAAGAAAAGGACAGGCATCTGAGGTCCAAAACCGATGACGAGGCTTCTTCTAGGCCAGTCGCTGGTTCGCCGGTTCTCAGTGAGGAGCTTTCGCAGCCCCTGACGACCACTACTTTAGAGCCGCAGGCTGATACCGACTCCCATGTGGAGTCAACCAGGCCTACACAAACTCAAGGTATTGGACCTTCGGAAACCATTCCCCTCAGATGGGTCCGGATCTGCTGAGCAGGCATCGGCTTCTGAGGGCATTTTCAGGCCTACACAGTTATTTGTTAAAACAACTTCTGCTTCAAAGGCAAAGACTAAAGCAGCTTTAAAGACAAAGAAACAAGTACAACAGCCCCATGGACAGGCCTCCATGCCTAAAAAACAGATGCTCAAAATGGCCGAAGACCTGATTGCTTTGATCAGGGGTTCTCATCCCCCTCCTGACAAGAGGCCTAGGCAAGAGATAGAATATGAATCTTCAGATCAGGTTTCCATTTCATCTGATTCCTCTTCTGATCAGGAGTACTCTCTTCCTCCTTATGAGGATTCTGATGCTGAAGAATCTATCCCCTCAGCTTCTCCTCCTGAGGATTATTCTTTTGGGAAAAGAATGCATACCATGAGGGATCATTTCCACTGGAAGAGCCAAGATTATTCAGAATCTAAGAAAAGGCTCAGAGACTTTCTTTTACTGCCTCAGCACAAGCCCCTTGCTATTCCACCTGTGCTAGACATTGTAGATGATGTATTTTCAGAGTCCAGTCTGACTCCTGACTCCTTACCTCCAGCTCCTGTTAAGCCAGACAGATACTACAGGGTTCCAGACTTCCACAAATTTATTTTTAAAAACCCTGCTGCTGACCCAGAAACTATCTCAGGGTCCCAAGGGGGTCAAGGCTTCCACTGCAAAAAACCCTACCCCCTCTGACAGAGATTCCAGGGCACTGGACAGATGGGGGAAAAATATTTACACTTCTGCTACCTTGGCTATAAGGGCTTTAAATTGTCAGTTTCATATGCTTAAATATCAGCAATACATTATGTCACTGCTTAAACAGAAAATGTTGACAAATTCTGAATGTGCAGAAAATAAAGAAATGCAGGATTTATTGCATGCAGCTGAACAAGTTGGAAAGTATACTTTACAATGTGGTTTTGATTCTTTGGAGGCCTCCTGCAGTGCCGCTGTTACGGGTTCTGTCATTAGGAGGCATGCTTGGTTAAAGGAACAGAATCTGCCTGATCATGTTAAAGCAAAATTATCAGATGCTCCATTACAGCATGATACCTTGTTTGGAGTTAAAGCAGAAGAGGTGTTGAAGAAAATGGAGGACAAAGCCAAATCTATGCAAACAGTCAAGGATTTCTTACAGGTACAGCCTCCAAGATTTAGCAGACACTGGCCTACAAAGAACTGGTCCTTTCCAGTGTCAGACAGGTCACAAAGAGGCAGATACAGATGCCCTAGAGGCAGATCCCAGCCCCAAGGCTCATACAGGTCTATACAGTGGGGTGCTTCTACCTCCAAAAGCGGAGAAGACAAATCACAGCCATACAGAAAGCAGTCCCAATGACTTCCCCCTGCCAGCGTCAAGCACTTATCTTCTGGCAGCTCCTTTAGGGGGAAAACTAGCACTTTTTTCTCAAAACTGGCACCTAATCACCCAGGGCAAATGGGTCTTGAACATAGTGTCATTACAAAATGTTGACTCTGCAGCAGCTTCTGCCCATGCTGGGCAAGAAGGCTTGGCTTGTAACTTTAGACCTAAAAGAGGCATACCTGCATGTCCCAATCAGACAATCATGCAGAAGATTCCTCAGATTCATAGCTGGCTCAATGTACTACCAATTCTCTGCACTGCCCTTTGGCTTATCTACTGCGCCCAGGGTCTTCACAAAATGCCTGGCACCAGTAATTGCATTTTGCAGACAAAGAGGAATACAAATATATCCTTACTTGGACGACTGCCTTATTCAAGCAGAGAACAAGGACATACTACTACAGTATCTGGCGTTTGTAAAAAGATTATTAACATGCCTAGGGTACACAGTAAATGAAAAGAAATCAAAACTTGTACCCTCTCAAGAGATAATATTCCTGGGTGCAAGCTTAAATACAACTGCCCAGATGGCTTATCTCACGCCAGACAAACAAAGGCAACTGACTACTTATTTCAAAATATTAGCAACAAACACCCACTTAACTGCAAGAAAAATTCTGCAGGCTTTGGGCGTCATGGCATCCTGCATTCTGCTAATTCCATATGCAAGACTGCATGTGAGGAAACTACAATAGTATCTAAAAAGTGTTTGGACTCAACATTGCCACAGCCTGGAAACAATAATTACACTCATTCCCTGCCTGCAACAGGAGTTTTGATGGTGGGCAAAGGCCTGTCACCACAACAAGGGGCAGCCATTTACCTTACCCCCAGCCAGGCAAACATTGACAACAGATGCATCAGATTATGCCTGGGGGGCCCACATGGCAGGAAGATGTATTCAGGGCTCATGGTCCACAATCCAAATGCATCTACATATCAATCAAAAAGAGATGCTAGCTGTTCAAAATGCCCTGACAGCCTTCAAGGATCTACTTCATCCAGGACAACTACTGATAAAGACGGACAATATCACAGTCATGTGGTACATAAACAAGCAGGGAGGCACACATTCCTACCCCCTTTGCAGACTAGCCATGACTTTGTGGGACACAGCATTGACTTACCAAGTACATCTGTAAGCGCAATTCCTGCCAGGAAAGATAAATACTCTGGCAGACGAACTAAGCAGAAACCTCATGGATCCCCATGAGTGGAAATTGGATCCACAAGTCTTCAACATGATAACAAGGAATTGGGGATGCCCGGACATAGATCTATTTGTCTCCCATCACAACTGCCAACTACAGAGATTCTGCACAAGGACTTATCACAAGCAAGCATGGAAAGTGGATGCTGTATCTTTCAGCTGGAAAAACTTAACAGTATATGCCTTTCCCCCACTGCCTCTCCTCCCCAAGGTACTCCTAAAGGTCAGGTAAGAGAAGTCAAAAATGATACTGATTGCCCCAGACTGGCCCTGCCAGCACTGGTACCGAATCCTAAGGAACTTGCCTCAATACCCAGCATGGACATTACCTCAAATTCCTCACTTACTGACCCAACAAAACAATCAGATCCTGCACAGCCAACTCAGCACCTTAAATCTGGCAGCATGGCAGATAATGTAACTTTTCAAAACACACCTTTACCTAAAGCGGATGGATGTTATTTTGGAGGCCAGGAGGCACAGTACCAGAAAATCTTATGCAGAAAAATGGAAGAGATTCTGTGCTTGGAACCAGGCACAAGGAATTGTCATGATTGTTCCAAATATCCCTCAGATTTTGCAATACTTAACTGAGATGCTGAACAAAGGCCTATCATTTTCTTCAATTAAGATTCATGCATCTGCCATTTCAGCTCATTACAATACAGAGCCACCTATTTTTTCTCATCCTTTATTAAGGCAGTACCTCAGAGGAGCCAAAAACTTACGGCCCCCAAGGAGATCACCAATACTTGCATGGGACCTCAATTATGTCTTGGAAAAACTCACTCTGCCTCCATTTGAGCCAGCCGCTACAGCAGATATAAAATTTTTATCATGGAAAACAGCTCTGCTCCTAGCTATAACCTCTGCAAGACGAGTTTCAGAGCTGCAGGCACTCATGGCTGTGGAACCTTTTATCATTTTCCATCCAGATAGGGTTTTTCTAAGGACAAACCCCACATTTATGCCTAAGGTAGTGTCCAGTGTGGCCCTCAAGCAAACTGTTCATTTGCCTACCTTTTATCCAAACCCACAGAATAAGGGTGAGAAACTTCTGCATTCTTTGGACATACACAGACAACTGCACTTCTAATTGGACAGAACCAAAGCTATCAGAAAGACTGAGCAATTACTGGTAGCGTATGCTGCAGGGTCGCAAGGAAAGGCTATCTCAAAGCAGACTCTTTCAAAGTGGATAGGTCACTGCATTCGTTTATGCTATTCTCAACATGGCAAATCAGTGCCTAAAGGCATTAGGCCACATTCAACCAGAGCAGCAGCCACTTTAGCAGCCTTTATCAGAGGAGTGCCAACCAAAGACATTTTAGAGGCTGCAACCTGGAGTTCAGTGCACACTTTTACAAAACACTACCACTTACCACTCTACTCCAAATCCAGGGCAGGCTTTGCCACTGCAGTCCTGCAGGGCCTCATAGCCGCTCCTAATTCTATTTAGTTCCAGCCTCCCAACCTTAGCTTTGGGATTCAACCCAATTGTAATGACTGCAACAGTGAAACACGATGAACATAGTACAGTTGTGTACCTACCATAAATGTAGATGTTCGAGTATATTCACTGTTGCAGTCCAGGTTACCCACCCTCCAGCCCCCTTATCTTTGCTGGACCTTATCTGTACTTCTCTATTCTATACAACCTATGTGGTGTATTTGCTTGTAGATGAAGGAAACTTGTTACTTGGTGCATGCATGCTTTATAGACTTATTTTTAGCCTACCCTTTTGGGGCACCTGACATCTGGGGCAAGAAAAACTGAAGAAAATGGCGTCGGCTGCATCTTTTATACCCCTGGTGCAGGGATGTCAGGGAGGAGGCGAGAGCAACTGACGCCGGACCTAGACTTTGGAATTCAGGCCGATTGCGGGTAGCCTGCCAGCAGGATAACCCAATTGTAATGACTGCAACAGTGAATACACTCGAACATCTACATTTATGGTAGGTACACAACTGTACTTTAAGGTACTATGATGTGAATAAACCACTTGTCCTATCCTGTGATGCTTCTAATTTGATCTTGGTGCAGTTATTCTACAAGAGGGCAGACCAGTAGCTTATGCATCTAGGACACTTACTCAAACTGAGATGCATTATGCTGAAATTGAGAAAGCGCTTCTAGCAATAGTTTTCGCATATATCAAATTTCACGATTATATTTATGTTCAAGCTGTTCAAATTGAAACTGATCATCAGCCGCTAGTTAAGATTCTGAAGGAACCAATGCATTCTGCTCTGGAGAGATTACATAGAATGAAAGAAAAAAACACTGCCAGCAGCCGGAATCTTAAAAATAGTAATCCAGTTTATTTACACACAATGATTGAGCACTTTCATCCCCTGAACCGGGGACTTCAAATGATTCTGATTCTTTTTTCTTTCATTTCGTTGGCTATTTTACACTGCTTTTGCTCTTTTTTTGCGAGATTACATAGAATGATGCTCATGTTGCAAAAGTACAATTTCAAAATGGTCCATACTAAAGGTAAATTGCTTTATCTGGCTGATGCTTTATCCAGATCGCCTAGAAGTACAACAGAACAACTTGATGCTGAAAATTTTGATTTTGATGTAATGTCAATGCATAATTTTTCCACTACTAGACTTGATGAGTTGAGAGATCATACTATGACTGATCCAATTTCACAAAATCTCAGTCACTACATCAATGTGGATGGCCATCAAAACAATCTAGTGTATCACCTGAGGTGCAATCATACTTTTCCTACAGAGATGAATTGTTAATGGAAGATGGTATTATTTTCAAAGGTCCTAAAATTGTTGTTCCTACTTCATTACAGCATGAATATATCCCGATTTTGCATCGTGGTCACCCAGGTTTATTATCCACTAAGAAAAGAGTGAGAGAAGTAGTATTTTGACCATTATCAAAAGACGTTGATGGTGTTCTTTCTTCTTGTTTGGTATGTAATAGTACCAGAGCTCATTTGCAAAAGGAACCACTTCATTTAAGTCCAATACCTGAACTACCTTGGTCTACTGTTGCAACTGATATCTTTAAATGGAATAGTCAATACTGTTTGGTTTTAGTAGACTCTTACTCAAACTGGTTTGAGATTGATCTGCTACCAGACTTAACCTCAACAGCTGTTATCACTAAGCTTAAATGTCATTTTTCAGTTCATGGTAGTCTTCACAAACTTTATTCTGACAGTGGTAGTCAATTTACTAGCCAGTTGTTTCAGAAATTTGTGAGAGAATGGGACTTTGTACATATCACTAGTAGTCCTGAATATCCTCAATCCAATGGTCTAGCTGAACGTGCAGTACAGAGTGCTAAGCAATTACTTGAAAAGTCAAAGAGTGACAATACTGATGCATTCTTTAATCTGCTTAATCTCAGAAACGTACCTCCTGACGATATTCTTGGCTCACCTGCTCAAAGACTATTTTCCAGACAAACTGGAACTACTCTACCCATTTCATCAAGTTTGTTGAAGCCTAACTCTAAGCACATTAAAACTATCAAGGCTCAATTGTTGAAGAAACGTAAGATCCAGAAATCTAGTTATAACAGATCGAGCAGATTACTTCATTCGTTGAGGGAAGGAGAGACGGTACAAATCAGGACAATGAAAGGTTTTGATCGAATAAGACAGATAACATGCATCTGTGCCGAGCCAAGATCTTATTGGATAAACTCCAAGGGTGTAGAGTATAGGAGGAATCGCAGACATCTTTTTCCTGTACCAGAGTCATTACCATTGCAATCACAACATTGTATCTGTGATGCAGATTCTAAATCGACTGAGTCAGACATTTGTTTCCAAACCAGTTTGCGTTCAAAAGTCTGATGCTGTTCCAGAGAGTAATTCGAACATTCCACAGGTCACCCATTTTGTAAAGACTGTTCCAGTTGCTAAAACTGATTCCCAACTTTATGTCACACAATAAGGATAAGTTTGTAAGCCTAGTGTGAAATACACAGCAATGTGGACTTGATTGTATATTCATGTGTACCTAGTATTGTATAATGCATGTCTCTAGATTATATATGATTTCTGCATGTTAAATATCTCATGACAAATTGCATGATCTATTTCTCAAAGAGGGAGAATGCAGATCAGAGTGTAGTGTGTGTGTGCTATATCTTTAAGAAGCATGCAAGGCTGTGCCTGCATATATAAATTCCAGACATGTGCAATCCCTAGTGCCATTTTGAAGAAGCAGCCAGTGTGTAAGCATGTATGATCACAGCAGTTAGTTTGTATATGTTACTTAGTCATAGTCAAATAAGCTTTACAGTAATGTGTTTGTATAGAATAAAGCTGCTTAAACAGAACCCATGAAGGCTCATTTATTCGTGTAACAGCACAAACGTGACAAAGGAGTTCCTGGATCTGCCAGAACACATACCTCTTGCTGTTCTACCCATTTTAGAGGTGGTTGAGGATGTCTTCCAGGATTCCTCCTTGAATCCTGACTCTCTTCTCCCAACCCTATGTAAGTCAGACAGGTTCAGTAGAGTACAGGATTCTCATAGACACCTTTTCAAAAATCCATCTGCTGATCCAGAGGTGGTCACCCCAGGACCCAAAGGGGCTAGGACCAGTTCATGTAGAAACCCTTTACCTATGGATAAAGAGAACAGAGCCCTTGATAGATTTGGGAAAAAAAAGTATATACATCAGCCACCCTTACTATGAGGGCTCTCAACTGTCAATTTCACATGATTAAATATCAGCAAACCATTCTGGATTAGCTTAAACAGAAGGTCTCTTCACTATAGGATAAAAACCTTTCAGAAGAACTTTTGGATCTCTGCCATTCCAGTTCTCAGGTAGCAAGGCATTCTTTACCCTGTGGTTATGATGCTATGAAAGCTTGTAGCCAGGCAGCTGCCACAGGCTTAGTTATTAGAAGGTATGCGTGGATTAGGGAACAATCACTTCCTGACCATGTTAAAGCTAACCATCTTGATGCTCCCCTTGACAAGGAATTCCTCTTTCGACCAAAAGCTGAGACTGTTCTCAAAAATATGGAAGACAAAGCTAAGTCTATGCAGACTGTGAAAGACTTCCTCCAAGTTCAACCTCCTAGGTTTAGCACTCCAAGTTCAGCTTCATAGGTTTAGCAGGAACTTCTCCATTAAACACTGGTCCTTTCCCTCCCAGCCTAGAGGCAAACAGAGGAAAACTCAGTGGGAAAGGACTCAAAGGCAGTGGCAACAGCTGCACAGACCCAGACAATGGACGTCAGAAACTTCCAGGGAAGAGAGTTCTTGGCCTGAGGCTTCTGCCAGAGAGCAACAATGACTTACCTACCTTGCTGCCCCCCCCCCCCCACAAGACTAGGAGGAAAGCTGTCCTATTCAAAAAACTAGACTTGCATCTCTTCAGACAAGTGGGTTTTAAGCATTATTTCAAATGTTTACAAACTCCCTTTCAAAAAACCTTTAAAACAATCAAGCTATCCAGATATTCCTCAGAATCAAAAAGCAGAGGCCCTTTCACAAATCCACATTCTCTGTTCTCAAGGATCAGTGGAACCAGTTCCAGAACAGCAAAAAGGCAAAAGTTTCTACTCCCAGTTATTCGTGATTCCCAGAAAAGAAGGCTCTTGGCATCTGTCTTAGACCTGTCCAACCTCAATCTGTTTCTCCTGGTTCCAAAATTTAAAATGTTGAAGTTTCAGAAACTCTTACCCATGATAGCCCCATGGGCCTTTATCGTTTATGTGGATCTAAAAGATGCCTACCTACACATCCCAATTCAAGAATCACACAGAAGATTTCTTCACTTCAGAACAGGTTTCAGTCACTATCAGTTTTCTGCATTATCCTTTGGCTTGTCTATTGCTCCAGGGGTTTTCACCAAGTACTTATCTCCTGCAGTTGCCTTCTGCAGGGCAAGAAGGGTCCAAATATACACACATACCTGGACATTTGCCTGATACAGGCCACAAATTTATCAAAGTTTTGCAAGAATATGAAGTTTACTTAAGACCTCCTGTCCTCCCTGGGCTTCACAATAAATCTACAAAAATCCAACACTGTTCAAACCAACAGGATAGTTTTCCTGGAGCCACTTCTGGATCCTTCATTTCAAAAAGCCTTCCTTCCTTCAGAGAAGGTCTCCTTTTTGACCTACTACTTTCAAGGAATCCAGCTGAAACAATGAATCTCAGTGAGAGAGGTTTCTTCGAGCACTGGGATACATGCCATCTTGCATCTTCATGGTTTGCCCTGGCAAGGCTACACATGAAGAAACTACAGTGGTACCTCAAAAATGTATAGTGCCAGAACTCTCTGTCCCTAGAGACCAGGATAGAGCTGATCCCTTGTTTCAAAGAAGAGTTTGCATGGTGGGTACAGGCTTGTGCCCAAAATCAGCACCTCCAATCCCAAGGAAAGTGGGAAGCTCAGTTCAAGGACAGGTATATCAACTGGAAAGAGCTTATGGCAGTGCAAAAAAGCCTGATAGCTTCCAAGGAAAAATAGGAACAAGGGGTCCTGTTGGCCTAAACAGACAACACCACGGTCAAGCAGTACGTAAACAGCCGGGGGTGGCACCCACTCTTACCCTCTATGTCTTCTAGTGATACAAATTTGGGAAACTGCTCATTCTCTGGAGTTGCACCTCATGGCACAATACCTTCCAGGGACTCAAAATAGTCTAGATCACCTCAGCAGAAACCTGATGGACCTCTATGAGTAGCATCTGCATCGGGAATGTTTTCTCATCATTGCCAAGATGGGGAATCCGACAGACAGAACTGTTTGCCACCAAGGAAAATACTCAACTGGAAAGATTCTGTTCCAGGATCAAACAGAAATCAGCCTGGAGAACAGATGCCTTCTCCCTCCTTTGGACTCATCACTTCACTTATGCATTCCCTCTCTTACCCCGACTACCTCAAGTGCTTCTAAAGGTAAGGGGGAGGTACCAAGGGCAATATTGATAGCCTCAGACTGGCCCAGGCAGCACTGGTATCCTCTGCTTTTCAAACTGAACAACCAGAGTCCATGGCTGCTGCCTCGTTGAGTCGACCTTCTCACTCAGGGCAGGGGAAGGATTGTGCACTTCGGCCTGCAGACACTCAGCCTTTCAGCTTGGATAATTACGCAGCATTCAGGATCAAGCTTAACCTAAGCAAACAGGTTCAGGACATTCTCAAGAAATCCAGAAGTCTTTGCACTAGAAAATCATACTCAGCTAAGTGGAAAAGATTTTCCATCTGGTGCCAGAAGCATCACCACAATCCTGATTCAGCCCAGATTGCTAACATTCTAGATTGCCTGGCTGGTTGATAAAGGCCTTTCCTATTCTTCCATTAAAATTCTTGCATCTGCCGTTTTGGCCAATATACCTGCCCTTCCTCCTGTCTTTTCACATCCGCTGTTAAGAAAATTTCTTAGGAGGATCATCCACATCAGACCACCCAGGAGGCAATCTACCCCTCCATGGGACCTTAACTTTGTTTTGGAAAATTGGCATTGCCTCCTTTTGAACCTGCAGGTTCTGCCCAATGGAAGTTTTTAAATTGGAAAACTGCCCTGCTGCTGGCTATCACCTCAGCCAGGAGGGTCAATGAACTGCAGGCTGTTATGGTGCTGGAACCATTCCTCATTTTCCACCCAGACAATTTCCCCTCAGAACTAACCCTTTCTTCGTGCCCAAGGTGGTCACTGACACTTTTCTAAATAAAGCCATTCACCTGCCCACATTCTTTTCCAACCCCAAAAAAGGTCTCTAAATAAAGCCATTCACCTGCCCACATTCTTCCCCAGCCCCCAACCTCCAAAATAAAAAAAGGAATATCCTTCCATAGGAAAATAATACTTCATTCCTTGGATGTGCATAGGCAGCTCCACTACTGTCTTGACAGAACAAGAGCCTTCAGAAAATCTTACCAGCTCTTTGTGACCTTTGCCCCTAGCTCTAAGGGAAAGCCAGCTTCTAAACAGACTATATCAAAATCTCCCACTGTATCTCTTTTTGTTACAGCCATCCTGGCAAAAATCACCTGAGGGTGTCAGGTCACACTCCACTAGGGCTGCTGCAACCTCTGCTACCTTCTTGAAAGAAGTCCCTACTAAGGACATCCTGGAAGCTGCTTCCTGGTCATCTGTGCATACCTTCACCAAACATTACCACTTAACAGCCTTTTCCAGGTCTAGAGCAGGATTCGCCATTGCCATCTTGCGGGGCATCTTCTCTCTCTAATCCCATTCCTTTCGCTTTTCAGCTTTGGAAATATTCTCAGAAGTCAGGGCTGCAGCAGTAAAACACCAAGAACATAGTAGAGTTGTGTATGCTTAGCATAAATATAAATGTCCGAGTGTGTTCACTGTTGCAGTCCTGCTTTCCCTCCCTCCTCCCCCCTTAGCCTACTAGTTAGTCTACTTATAACCTCTTTTTTAGCCAAAGGAACCCTTCCTAGCATTTCTGCCTACCTTCCTGGTAGGGGACAAGAAAAAAATGATTTCATGATGTAAGCTGGCTCCCTATATACCCAAATGTATTGACATTGGTTAGGATGTCCACCAACCTTTGGAGGAGGAAATAATTTTCTCTGGTAATTGGACTGGCCAAGGGCTTTCACAGCAGGAAATCCCACAAGTCAAGACTGCAACAGTGAATGCACTTGCACATATACATTTATGGTAAGTGTACACAACTGTACTTTATGTAGACAGTTAGGTAACCTAATGGTAGACCTAGATAATGTGATTAAGACGTGTCTGGTGCACTTTGTGCATATTTATTGTTTGCCTACACCCTCATTACATCATCAGACTTCATCTACAGTCTTGATATATTGTCAGACATTTACCTAGATTATTGGCACATCATTCTTCTTACTCAGATTCTCTAATCTTTCCCTATTTGTGCTATTTACTAAAAAACTAAAGCAAAATTTCACGTATTGCACATGTGGAGTGCATGTGCATGCACACACACACACAAAATCATTATCCTTAATCCAAAAGTTAAAAAAAATTATAATAATAAAAAGAATAAAACACTGAATGTAGTCATTTAGTTAGACTGTTTTACCTACAGATTTGACTTGATTCTATCTATTTAAACTAAGGTGAAACTAACTGAAAAATTTAACTTAACTCTAATACTAACAAATTATAATGTAACCGTTACTGCACTTAAACTATTGAAATGCATAAAGAATTAAGTGGTACTATAAAAAAATCAGAGTAAAATATACAGCAAAACTGTGGTAAAATGCTCATGAAACACATCATTCAAAAATAACAGAAAATGCCTAAAGCTCTACTCAGTAGGCAGCTTATACAATTACCACAGCCCAATAAAACTGATTCATAGCAGTAAATCAGACCTAAGAGAACAGGGGAAACAGATTTACTTTTGGGATTCAGTCTGCAGTATTGTAAAGCAAAATTTTGTTCACAAAATGGTGTAACACTTCAACTTGAAGGACAAACAAATATCTGAAACAAAAAAAAAAGAAAAGAAAATATGACGATGCATATTGAAATTCCAAGATCCTCTGATATTCCACCTGTTGTAGAGTTCTGTTTTTGAATTCCAAACACCTGTGTCTAAGAATAGTGACAGGATGTTCTTCGTCTTCCATTGCTGCAGTCCTGACTATTGGGTATAGTCCGCGTCCCAGTGGCCCATACCAGAGAGAAGAGAGCGCTGTCATGGCGCTAGACGCCACCTGACGCGCCAGCCCAGGGTACTAATGCGCATGACCGCAGGTTGGCGTTCTGAGATTTTCCAAACCGAGTTTCAGACGAAACAGAGTTGGCTAAGTAACCCCGTTGGAACATTTTGTTTTTCTTGCCTCAGTATTTAACCGGATGTCAGAAAAAGTGAATAACTGTATTTCTTGTGGGAAGCAGATACCGCATAGGGATTATCATACATTGTGTATACCTTGTTTAGGGCCGAGCACGACGTTGTTGGTTGCCGCCGCTTGTGCTAGATTTAACAAGCGCACTATTAAGAGGAGGCTAGATTGTGCTAGGTTAGTGTTTGGACAAAACAGTGAAGCCTAGGGGTGAGGAACCGCAGTTCCGGACGACGGTTTTTTTAGAAGCAGGGGGGCCAGAGTTTTGCCAGGTCTCTATGGATGAGTCTCAGGCAGATACTTTACTGTTACAGGATGTGCCTCTCAGGAGGTAGGCCAGGCTGAGGGGCTTCTCTGGTAACTGTTCTTCCCTCTCTTCCCAAGGTAGTTAGGGCCTCTCCTTCTGTTGCCAAAGCTTCTTTTAGAGGTAGGCCAAGTTCAGCTTCTGTGGGGGCTTCTCCTAGCATTTCAGGCTCTGTGCCTAAGAAACATATGCTTAAAATGGCAGAAGATTTGATTACTCTGATTAGAGGTTCTATGCCCCCTGATAAGAGGCCTAGGGTGGAGCAGGAGTTTGATAGTTTTGAACAGTGTTCACAGGCTTCAGAGTCTTCTGTGGAAGACTTACAAGAGTTTCCTACTTATTCTGATTCTGATGTGGATGATTCCACTCCTACAGCTTTTTCATTTTCAGAGACTCTTCACTCCATGAGGGAGCACTTTAAATGGGAAGGCCAGGATTACTCTGATTTCCTGTGTTGAATGTGGTGGAGGATGTTTTGCAGAGGCTTCCTGAACCCTGACTCCTTGCCTCCTGCTCCTGTTAAGCCTGATAGGTATTATAAAAATCCTGTACCCTCTGATAAAGAGGCAAGGGCTTTGGATACTTCTTCCACTCTAGCCATGAGGGCGTTGAATTTCATATGCTAAAATATCAGAATTATCTCCTTTCACAATTGAAATCTAAGGTGGATGCGGTATTGAGTGTAAAGAATTGCTGGATTTGGTTCATGTGTCTGAACAAGTGGGTAAGCATTCTTTGCAGTGTGGTTTTGATGCTGTTCAGGCCTCCTCGAGGGTGGCTGCTACTAGTTCTGTTCTTACATGCCTGGTTGAAGGATCAGAATTTAGCTGAGCATGTTAAGACCAGGATTTTGGATGCTCCTTTACAGTCTGATGTGTTGTTTGGAGAAGCAGTTTTAAAGAAAATGGAGGACAAAGCTAAGTCTATGCAGACTGTTAAAGAGCAGCCTCCAAGTTTAGTAGAAATTGGCCTGCTAAAGCAGACCCAATGACCTGCCTTTTCAGCCCCAGTGGATTCTCGCTCCTGGCAGCTCTTTTGGAGGAAAGACTGTCTCTTCAAAGAAAATTGGGATTTAGTCACTCAAGACAGATGGGTGCTGGATATCAAGATTTTATTTCCACACAATGCCCCCTTTCAAAGGCATGCCAGATGTTCCTCCTCCACAAAGAAAAGAGGCTCACAAGCAAGTTTCTCAGTTACTCCAGATAGGGGCATTCAGCCAGTCCCTGTATCAGAAACTATCCTCAACACTTATCTGGACATTCCCAAGTTCAAGATGTTGACGTTACAACAACTGTTACCTCTGCTGGGCAAAGATCACTGGATGGTAACTTTGGATCTCAAGGAAGCTTACCGTATTCACAAAGGTTCTGGCTCCAGTGATAGCTTACTCCAGGCTCTGGCATCATTCATCTATATCCTTACTTGGACGACTGCCATGCCTGTCAAGAAAAAAAAAGGAAGACTACAGCATCTGGAATATGTCATAGCAGTGCTAAGTGCTGGGGTATTCTCTCTCAAGACATGTGCTTTCTGGGTGTGAGACTGAATACAGCAGCCCAGATGGCCTTTTTAACCCCGGACAAAAAAGGTCCGTGCTGACTGCAGCAACAGTCCTTCAGCCATTAGGGCTCATGGTCTCTTGTATTCTGGTGCTCCTAATGCCAAACTGCATATAGGAAGAATTCTTGTGGTGGGCTCAGGAATGTCACTAAAACAAGGGACTCTCCTGACCGGCCAGAGGTCAGTCAGATTTTTTTTAAAGATGCCTCACTGGGACACTGGGGAGCTGGCTTTCAAGAGTTACTTCTTCCAGGGCAGGTGTGATTCTAACAGACAACACAACTGTCATGTGGTACATCAACAAGCAAGGGAACACATTTCTTATCCTCTATGCAGGCAAAAAATGATTTTTTATGGGAGACTTCGTTAAGCCTTAACTAACTCTTTCAGGCAGGTTTCTGCCAGGGGAACAGAACACCCTAGCAGATGTGTTAAGCAGACATGATCCCCCACCCATCGAGGAAACTGGATCTTCATGTATTTCTTTGTAAAATTGAGATGGAGGAGACAGGAACAGAAGGAACTCCAGCTTAGACTAAACCAAAACCACCCAAAGTATTGCCAAAAGGGGTTCATCACACAGCTTGGAGTTTTTACATTCTGTCTTGAAAGTGAAAACTTTCATGTCTTTCTGAAAACCTCCGCCTCTTCCTTCTTTCTTATTATTAAAGGTCTTCCAAAAAGGTCCAGACAAGATGTCAGACAAGACAGAGCAATGGGATTTTCTGGCGTGGTATCCACTACAGTCTGTGGTGGTATCTCATTCAGCCTTCTGTTCCTGGGCAGGATGGCTCCTTTACCTCTACCTCATCTGCCTCAATGTCAAGCTTCACTCTCTCTCATCACACATTTCATTCATCAGCTCTGCAAGCATTCTCTCTCTCAACACAGCAGGCAAGTTTTAAATGTGATTATGGAAGCTAGAAGACCTAGTACAAGGATTAGTACATGGAGGAGAGAATGAACAAATGGAAGAAGATTTTATTTTAAAAGAAAAGAATTTTTGATTTGGAGTACTAATTGGAGTTTCTTTAAGATTTCTTCTTACTATTTGAGTAATGCTCTTCGTGTTATTCACTCTTCATTAAGAGAATTTCTTAAAGCTTCTTTCAGCTTATTATGATTGTTTCAAGATCCTTTGTTCCTTGTGTTTCTTGTTTTTCCTTTGTTGGGCAGAATATAAGACCCCACCCAGCTAGACTAGGGGCATCTTGGAATGTTGTCCTACTTGTGGATAAAGCCTCCTCGCTACTGCTGAGTTGAAATACTTGTCATGGAAGACTGCTTTCTGTTGGCCATTACTTCTGCAAGAAGGGTGTCTCGAGTGCAGGCCCTTATGGCAGTAGAGCCTTTTTTTTTTGATTTTAGGAGAGGGTATCATTATTGCATCCTTCCCTCCTTGCCTAAGGTGGTTTCTAGTGTGTGTTTAAACCAAAACATTCATTTTGCCTACTTTTTATGCAGATCCCAAAAAGATGAAAAGATTTTGCACACTTTAGATACACAGGCAAGGCACTTGAGATATTTTACAAAGTAATTGACATTTACAAATAATATAAAATCCCTTCTTCAAACCCAGAAGTTTTTTTTCCCCCGTGGAATCGGATGAAGTTTCCAAATTGCTCCATTCCACCCATTGTTTATCAAACAGCAAGGACAACAGGACTATCGACAGATAATAGAAAAAGATCTATACTTCTGCTGCTCTATCTTTCCATGTAGCTAATTAACAGATTCACATTACCAGATACATGCTTTCTGTCTTTGATAACGTGGCTGAATTACTGTCTACCATGCATTGTATCGGACACTAAGCTTCTTTACAAGATATGCTCAATTCAGCCTCAAAAGTAGCAATGAATTCCACTATGCATGGGTATGATGCTGCTGATGCTTCCTCCATAGCAGCTGCTACCAGTTCAGTCCTTAGAAGGTATGCCTGGCTTAGGCTACAGTTTTTGCCTGATGCTGTTAAAGCTATAGTGTTGGGTGCTGCTTTAGATAAAGATAACCTTTTTGGTCCCTCTTCTGTTGAGATTTTCATAACAATGAAGGAGAGAGGAAAGATATGTCAAGGTTTTAAACAGACTTTTTTGTCTTTTGCCAATTCCAAAGGAACTATCCCTTGTTGTTCAGTCTCTTCATCACTTCTGGATACCATGACCTCATTAGATCTTGACAGACAATACCACAGTCATGTATTATATCGGCAAGCAAGGAGAAACAAAGTCCTATTACCTTTACAAATTTGCCATGGTAGCTTGGGATCTTGCAGTTCATCATAGCCTCTGCCTCCAACTGTATACATTCAATCAGAAATTAATTGTGTCATTCAGTTTGAGCGTATCCAAGAAATACTGTTATGACTGGATGTTGAACTGAGAGGTCTTCCATGACTTTGTTCCATGGAAAGGAAAATTCTTTTATGCCTTTCCTCCCTTTCCTTCATCCCAAGAATCCTTCTGAAGATTCAGAAAGACAATCTGAAATTGTTGGTAACCCCTGTTTTCTCCGAGAGAGACTACATTGGTTCTTCATTCTTTTTCACCCATCAAAGAGCAGTCACCACATTGCTTTCCAGGATGGACTTGCTCGCACAGCAACATTTTATTTATTTATTTATTTATTATAGTTTGTTAACCGGGTTAGTCCAGCTGGGCTTGTGGCCCATTTTCAGTGGAGACCTGAGGAGAAAAGTTCTAGTACATAGTATAAAATGCAGAAATTTGCAACATTACAATATATATAAAGTACAGAAATTTGCAAAGTTACAAACATACAAAAAGCTCTGGTACATAGTATAAAATGCAGACGTTTGTAACATTACAAAAATATATAAAGTACAGAAATTTGCAAAACTTACAAACATATAAAAGACAGAATTACAGAAAGCTGACACATTACTAGTAGATAATGTGATTTATATGTGTCATAGTTAGTCTGTACAGGAATAACAGTTTTACAATAGTATATACACTGTTTTGCAATGAAGAGGATGTCAGTTGGGAATATGAGTAAGATAGGCCAGAGGCTCGCATGCAAAAAAATTTGAAAAGATGTACAGAGAAAGACCTATGACATTTTGTTAAGATTAGCAAAGGAAAGATGATTTAGGTGTGGAGTTAGTTCGTGTGGGTTTTATTTATTTATTTTTTTAGGTGGGAGCATGTGAAGGACATTCCCATTTGGAGGATAGATGGGAGAGAAGCATGGGTTTGAAGTTGTTGTGATTTGGTATATTACGTAGTGGTGGGGGGAGGGTGTTCCACAGTTTGGCTATGGTGTGGGACAGTAATAGTTGGCCAGGTGGGTGTAGTGGTTTGTGTACATGTAGGAGGTTTTGGCCTTTGGACCTCAGGGTGCGGCTAGGTGTGTAGGGTGTTAGAGATTTGGCAAGAGGGGGGCATTCTGTTGGTTTGAAGATGAATTTGTGGGCTGTTGTAAGTTGTAGGTATTTTAGGTGGTTGTGAAGTTCTAGCCAGTTTAGGGTGTGTAGGGAGTGGCAGTGATGGGAAGAGTTCTTAGAATTGGTAGCAAATTTGCAGATTTTGTTGTAACAAGCTTCGAGTTTGGAACGGAGGCTGAGTTGTAGGTTGGAGAATAGAGTAGCACCGTACAAGAGAGAGGGGAGAAGGAAGGTAGATGCAAGGGTTTGACAGGAGGAAGGTGTAAGGTAGCAGTTATGCCTGTAGAGGAGACTGATTTTCTGGTGGGTTTTTTTGATTGCAGAGAGGATGTGGGAGTCGAATTTTAGGTTTTCATCAATGGTAATGCCAAGTAGTTTGGTACACTAGAGGACTGTTATTGTGGCTTTTGATGGAAGATTTGTCTCTGTTGAATTGGGAGGTTTTGGTAGGAGTGAAAATCATTAGTTTTGTTTTGTTAGCATTTAGGGCTAGGTGATGGGATTGCATCCATGATTCTGTTTTGGAGAAGGCGAGTTGGGTATTGAGTAGAAGTCTGGAGGTGCAGGAGGCAGAGCAGATGATGGTGGAGTCATCAGCGTATTGAATGACTGAGGCATCAGGAAATGAGTGGTAGAAGTTGATGATTATGTTAAAGAGGAGTGGGCCCAGTACTGATCCTTGAGGGACTCTTGTGGGTGTAGGTAAGAAAGGGGAGGCTGATTCTTTCCATTGCACAGCCTGTTGGCACATGGAAAGGTAGCTGGAGAACCAGGCTAAGGTTGAGGGAGATAGGTGCAAGTGAGAGAGCTGGGACAGGAGTAGGGGATGGGAGATTGTGTTGAATGCCTTTGAGAGATCAAGAAATAGGGAAGATACGTATTTGCCACTATCACGTGCTAGGTTGACTGTTTCAAGGAAGGAAAGGAGGGCTGTCATGGTGCTGTGGCCAGGGCGGAAGCCATGCTGGGTGGGAGAGAGGAGTTTGTGCTGGGTTAGGTAGGGCATGAGCTGGGAGTGGATGTTTTTTTCTAGAATTTTAGAGAGAGGTGAGAGTAAAGCTATGGGTCTGAAGTTGGTAGTGTCAGTGTTTTTACTGCCTTTATGCAGAGGAATTATGAATGCATGTCGCCAGATGGTTGGTACATAGGATTCTTGACTGGATCTATTTATGAAATTGGATATGGGATAGGCTATTGATTCGGCTGATAGTTGAAGAAAATTTGCTGGAAAGTTGTCAGGGGCATTGCGGCATGGTTTTAGCTTTTGGAGTATTTTTTTATAGTGTTGGTGGAGACAGGTTTAAGGGAGAACAGGGTGGAGGAGAAGGGTAAGAGGGGGATTTGGGGGGTGGGGTGAGGGGGTTGCATTGGTGGGTGGGTTGAGGATGGTGGAGGATAATTTAGCTATGCAATCAATGAAAAATGTGTTGAATTTAGTGGCTGTTTCAAGGCTTGAGAGGTTAGGATTGGGGCAGGGATTGGTATTACTACCGGGATTGAGTATTGAGGAGATGGAGGTCCAGAATTTCTGTGGGTTGTTTCAGTGTTTGGATTGCAGATTACAGTAGTAGTTTTCGCGATCTTTTGTTATTGATTTTTTGGCTAGGTTATGTAGATGTTTAAATTCTTGGTGGGTGCTGGGTTTTTTTTGTTTTTGGTACAGTTTCTATTTTTTGTTTTGTTGAATCATTATCAGTTTAGTTTCTTGGGATAGCCAAGGGCAGGGATTAGTTTTGATGCGTTTGGTTTGGAAAGGGGCTCGTTTATCAAGTAAGGTAAGGAAGGTATGGTTAAAATATGAGACAGCGTTATCTAGTGGAAGGATTTTTAGTGGAGACTAGTCAGTAATCTTAAGGCATTCAGAGAAGATTTTGGGGTTGAAGGAAGCTAGGTTAAGAGATTGCTTGAATAGGTGTTGTTTTTGTATGTGAGAGGGTAGGCGGTCTATAAAAGCTAGTAAGTGGTCGCTTAGGGGGTCTGGTATTATATCGGCATTGGAGATATGGTTGGGGTGGGTTGTTAATATCCAATCTATGATGGTACCAGAGGTACCATCTTTATGTGGCCTGGTTGGGAGGTTTATTAGTTGGGTGAAATTGTAGAGGTTGATTGAGTGAGTTGCGGTATCTAAGAGGAAGGAGACCCAGTTAATATTTATGTCACCATAATATGTAGGTTTCATTTTTGATGTTTGAGCTAAACCAGGAGAGGATGTCTTCTAGAGTGTTTGGTATAGTCTCCAGGTGGGATGTAGATGGAACAGATACAGATGGATGTGTAGTTGTTAAGTTTTAAAAAGCCTACAGCCATTTCTGCATTGGCAAAGGTTGGGATGGAGTTGGTCAGTGGAGTAAAAGTGAGAGTGGAGGGGTCGATATTAACTACACCACCTCCTTTTCTATGAGGCCTATCATTGCGTATGATATGATAGCCTGGGGGGAGGATTTCGTCATCTCTGATGGAGGGTTTGAGCCAGGTCTCAGAGACTGCAGTTATGTCTGGCTGGTTATGAGAGAGCCAGGCATGTAGGTTGGGGATTTTATTATGGAAAATTTGCACATTTATGGTCGTGAGGCAGATAACCTTGAGTTTGTGTGGATTGGAATTTGGGTTTGGGTGGGTAATGCTGGGGCCTGGACCTGGGTTAGGGTGGATGTCACCTGAGAGTGAGAGTGAGATATGGGGGAGGAGTTACCTGATGAGGAGTAGAGAGGATAGAGAAATTTGATTTTGCTGGGGGAGGGTTTTCTTTGAGAAAGCAGTTAGAGTAGGATGAAGTGATGGTGGGCTGGGGAGTATGGTGAGTTTGAAAAGGTGGGATGGGTTGGAGGAGTAGAGTTCTAGGGAGATCTGTGAATATGGATGTGATGTATTTGGGAGGCCTGAGGTGGTGGTATGTGTGGTTAGAGCTGGGTGTGTGTAGGTGGGGAGGTTAAGTTGGGTAATATAGGTTAGGGATAATAGAAGGGTAGCTAGTAGTTTGTGGGGGGAAGGCAGGTATTGTTGTATGGGTGTGTGTGGAGTGGTGTGTGTATGGGAGAGGGTGGGGTGTATGTGAATTGGTGTGTGTATGGAAGTGGGAGGGGCTTGGTATAGGGTGTATATGACTGGTGTAGGTGTTGAGAGAGTGTGGTGTGAGGCAGTATAAGAGTAGGTGCACTGGGGTGGGTGGAATTTGGGAGTAGGGTAGGGGAGCGGAGTGTGCCCGCAGGGCATACGGAGCAGGTAGAGCCAGAGGAGTGAGAGATTGCAGAGAAAAACAATCAGTAATCTGGGATTCAGAGCTAGAAATGAGGGGCTAGAGTCATAGTGTAAGTTGATATTCTGTAGTCTTTTAAAGTTATAACTTTATTAAATTATAGCTGAACTTAAGTTTGAGTTTAGATACTCAGGATGAGTAAGTGTGGAAATATAGAGTTTACTTCAATGAGGGAGGAGACGTTATATTTACAGAGACTATGCTAGTGAAAGAATAGGGAAAAGTGTCAGAGCAAGTGTATGATAGTTGTAATTGCTGACACCTAGTGGCAAAAGGAGAAATAGCAGGCTGAAAAAATAAAAGAATATTCTGCTATTGCACTTTATAGATGAGAGTATTCTGAAGTGCAACTTAATGCAAGCATAGGGGAGAAAGGTATGGGCTGCAGGGGCAGGAGAGGCAATGTGGGCTGCGGTAGGCTGCTATCACGCATGCGGGATGTACAATTTACAGTTCCCAAAGTTAGTACTACCAATTTTGTCGATAAGGCTACCTACACTGAGGTTTCCGTCCTTAGTAGATGTTTGTTGGGAGCGTTGGTGTTTGCCTGGAGGCCAGGCAGTTCCAGGGCATCTTCTTAGTTTAGATAAGAGATGTCTTCCCTGCTGTTCGGTTTCTTTATGGGGCTGAGAATCTGGGAGGGAGTACCCGAGGTAAAAGCTGGAAAGAAATAGGGAGAGGCAACAGTTTAGTTGATAAATGGCAGAAAGAAAAAATAAATATATAAAAAGGGGGGGGGGGGGCAAAACGAAGGGACAGTGCAGAATTAACAAGGGTTAGTAGTAGGGTGGGCTGAAATGCCAGGTCAGAATAAGGAAGCAATGTAGCACGAGGGAAAGAGCTTTTGGTTAAGAAGTCAGAGAGGTCAGGATACAAGCAGCATATTAGTGTAAGAAAAGCTAATAGAAAAAGAGGATGCAAAGAACCTTATAATCTGTGTGCCCACGGAGATGAAAAATGTTTAACACCAGGTTAGACGGACAGAGCCCAGAGCACTATTAGTATAACATACTGTAAGCACCACATGCATTAGTAGGTATAAGCCCTTTCAGTAGGAGGGGCACAGAGGAGAGAGAGGTAATTATGGAACAGCAAATCATTTTAATTCAACAGTAAATTAGCAACATATAGGTACATGAGTTCTCTGTAGGTAGTTTAAATTTACATTGTGTACTAGTCGCTATCTGGTTTCAGGGTGATTACACAGTTATGAGCAAAAAATAAGGGAAACAGGTCATACAATGTTCTGTATACAATACTAGCAACGGTTATTACACTCTGTCATGCAAATAAACATTCACAGTTCCATATTTGGATACTAATGGTAGCAGACCTCTTCATTACTGTTTGTTGCAGTTACTCTCTCTATGCTAGTCAGAGTATTAATCAAGGCTGCATGCCTATTCATTAACTGTATATTGCTATCACTTTAGCGCTAGCTAGAATATTAGTCAAGGGGAAAATCTATGTCCAGGAATCTGTAGTTAAGAAGATACACCAGTCCAGATGATATACATTTTCTTAGAAACATTCACTAAGCTGAGGAGTCAAAAACACGCGCAAAACAGTACATTTATGGCTAATAAGCAGTGATTTCCAGCTGCTCCAGCAGGAGAGGACGACAGTATCTCAGATTAGTGCAATGCTGACAGTGGCGAGGAGATAGTTCTCCATGCAAGGTAACAAAAACAAGTCAGCATGTGGAGGTTAATTAGCAGGTAAAACAGTTCAGAATGTACATATTGAGCAGAATGATATGTTCCACAGGTCAGCTTTAACAAGTTTTAGAAATGCACCTACCGGGAAGCGAGACAAGCAGCCCGACAGCAGGACTGTTTTGAGGGTAGCGGACATGCCGAGCTAGCGTTTGATTTACCCTCTTACTTTCTTTTCTTTTTTAAAAATGGCACCGCAGATTGCACAATCTGCAAATAACTTCCTGTGGGGAGGTATGACGAAGGGGGAGGTGATAAGGAGATGTGGGAGAGGTGGGAATTGAGAAGGGGGAGAGGGAGGGCGACAGAGAACCAGAGGAGTGAGAGATTGCAGAGAAAAACAATCAGTAATCTGGGATTCAGAGCTAGAAATGAGGGGCTAGAGTCATAGAGTAAGTGGATATTCTGTAGTCTTTTAAAGTTATAACTTTATTAAATTATAGTTGAAGTTAAGTTTGAGTTTAGATACTCAGGTTGAGCAAGTCTGGAAATGTAGAGTTTACTTCAATGAGAGAGGAGGCGTTATATTTACAGAGACTATGCTAGTGAAAGAATAGGGAAAAGTATCAGAGCAAGTGTATGATAGTTGTAATTGCTGCCACCTAGTGGAGAAAGGAGAAATGGCAGGCAGAAAAAATAAAAGAATATTCTGCTATTGCACTTGACAGTTGAGAGTATTCTGAAGTGCAACTTAATGCAACCCTAGGGGAGAAAGATGCAGGCTGTAGGGGCAGGAGAGGCAATGCGGGCTGCGGTAGGCTGCTATCACGCACGCGGGAGGTACAATTTACAGTTCCCAAAGTTAATACTACCAATTGTGTCGATAAGGCTACCTACAATGAAGATTCCCTCCTTAGTAGATGTTCGTTGGGAGCGTTGAGTGTTTGCCTGGAGTCCAGGCAGTTCCAGGGCATCTTCTTAGTTTAGATAAGGGACGTCTTCCCTGCCTTTCAGTTTCCTTATGGGTCTGAGAATCTGGGAGGGAGTACCCGAGGTAAAAGCCGGAAAGACATAGGGAGAGGCAACAGTTTAGTTGATAAATGGCAGAAAGAAAAAATAAATATATAAAAGGGGGGGGGGCAAAACGAAGGGACAGTGCAGAATTAACAAGGGTTAGTAGTAGGGTGGGCTGAAATGCCAGGTCAGAATAAGGAAGCAATGTAGCACGAGGGAAAGAGCTTTTGGTTAAGAAGTCAGAGAGGTCAGGATACAAGCAGCATATTAGTTTAAGAAAAGCTAATAGAAAAAGAGGATGCAAAGAACCTTATAATCTGTGTGCCCACGGAGATGAAAAATGTTTAACACCAGGTTAGACGGACAGAGCCCAGAGCACTATTAGTATAACATACTGTAAGCACCACATGCATTAGTAGGTATAAGCCCTTTCAGTAGGAGGGGCACAGAGGAGAGAGAGGTAATTATGGAACAGCAAATCATTTTAATTCAACAGTAAATTAGCAACATATAGGTACATGAGTTCTCTGTAGGTAGTTTAAATTTACATTGTGTACTAGTCGCTATCTGGTTTCAGGGTGATTACACAGTTATGAGCAAAAAATAAGGGAAACAGGTCATACAATGTTCTGTGTACAATACTAGCAACGGTTATTACACTCTGTCATGCAAATAAACATTCACAGTTCCATATTTGGATACTAATGGTAGCAGACCTCTTCATTACTGTTTGTTGCAGTTACTCTCTCTATGCTAGTCAGAGTATTAATCAAGGCTGCATGCCTATTCATTAACTGTATATTGCTATCACTTTAGCGCTAGCTAGAATATTAGTCAAGGGGAAAATCTATGTCCAGGAATCTGTAGTTAAGAAGATACACCAGTCCAGATGATATACATTTTCTTAGCAACATTCACTAAGCTGAGGAGTCAAAAACACACGCAAAACAGTACATTTATGGCTAATAAGCAGTGATTTCCAGCTGCTCCAGCAGGAGAGGACGACAGTATCTCAGATTAGTGCAATGCTGACAGTGGCGAGGAGATAGTTCTCCATGCAAGGTAACAAAAACAAGTCAGCATGTGGAGGTTAATTAGCAGGTAAAACAGTTCAGAATGTACATATTGAGCAGAATGATATGTTCCACAGGTCAGCTTTAACAAGTTTTAGAAATGCACCTACCGGGAAGCGAGACAAGCAGCCCGACAGCAGGACTGTTTTGAGGGTAGCGGACATGCCGAGCTAGCGTTTGATTTACCCTCTTACTTTCTTTTCTTTTTTAAAAATGGCACCGCAGATTGCACAATCTGCAAATAACTTCCTGTGGGGAGGTATGACGAAGGGAGGTGATAAGGAGATGTGGGAGAGGTGGGAATTGAGAAGGGGAGAGGGAGGCGACAGAGAACCAGAGGAGTGAGAGATTGCAGAGAAAAACAATCAGTAATCTGGGATTCAGAGCTAGAAATGAGGGGCTAGAGTCATAGAGTAAGTGGATATTCTGTAGTCTTTTAAAGTTATAACTTTATTAAATTATAGTTGAAGTTAAGTTTGAGTTTAGATACTCAGGTTGAGCAAGTCTGGAAATGTAGAGTTTACTTCAATGAGAGAGGAGGCGTTATATTTACAGAGACTATGCTAGTGAAAGAATAGGGAAAAGTATCAGAGCAAGTGTATGATAGTTGTAATTGCTGCCACCTAGTGGAGAAAGGAGAAATGGCAGGCAGAAAAAATAAAAGAATATTCTGCTATTGCACTTGACAGTTGAGAGTATTCTGAAGTGCAACTTAATGCAACCCTAGGGAGAAAGATGCAGGCTGTAGGGGCAGGAGAGGCAATGCGGGCTGCGGTAGGCTGCTATCACGCACTTGGGAGGTACAATTTACAGTTCCCAAAGTTAATACTACCAATTGTGTCGATAAGGCTACCTACAATGAAGATTCCCTCCTTAGTAGATGTTCGTTGGGAGCGTTGAGTGTTTGCCTGGAGTCCAGGCAGTTCCAGGGCATCTTCTTAGTTTAGATAAGGGACGTCTTCCCTGCCTTTCAGTTTCCTTATGGGTCTGAGAATCTGGGAGGGAGTACCCGAGGTAAAAGCCGGAAAGACATAGGGAGAGGCAACAGTTTAGTTGATAAATGGCAGAAAGAAAAAATAAATATATAAAAAGGGGGGGGGGGCAAAAGGAAGGGACATTGCAGAATTAACAAGGGTTAGTAGTAGGGTGGGCTGAAATGCCAGGTCAGAATAAGGAAGCAATGTAGCACGAGGGAGAGAGCTTTTGGTTAAGAAGTCAGAGAGGTGAGGCTAGAAGCAGCGTATTAGTGTAAGAAAAGTCAATAGGAAAAGAGGATGCAAAGAACCTTATAACCTGTGATCCCACGGAGATGAAAAATGTTTAACACCAGGTTAGACGGACAGAGCACTAATAGTATAACATACTGTATGCACCACATGCATTAGTAGGTATAAGCCCATTCAATAAGAGGGGCACAGAGGAGAGAGAGAGGTAATTGGGGAACAGCAAAACAATTTAGTTCAACAGTAAATTAGCAACATATAGGTAGCAGTAATCCACGACCAAAAAGGTTACCAAATAATCCTTTTCTTTATTTTACAAAAACGAAACACTCCAGAAGTAATAAAATCAAGCGCTTTCGCCTGATCAATGAGTTTACATACTTGTTACACCGTAGTTTTGCCACCTCAGTCTTGGTTTTAAGGTTGCCGACTGATATTTTCACTGAGATCGATTTTAAACAATTTCTAAACAACAACAAAAATTTTTTTAAATAATTTTATAATTCATTGGTGAAAAGGCATTTGGACAGTCACACAGACAGGTTTCATGCATCTAGCGGTTTCCTGTTTGTAAAGAAGTTTGTGAAGAACTGTGTTGACTTTAACCATGTATATTTTATTATCGGTGGACTTATATGTTTTTTTTTTTTTTTTTTTAAAATAGACAAAGGGAATATATTTATGAGACTTGTCTCATAAACTTGATTAAACGCACTAGCACTTTAAAAAAACCCAATTACGGGTTAATGAATCAATTAGCTTAACTGTTTGTTTTTAAATTTAATTAATTTAATTTAATCAAATTAAGCTTTTATAATTAACAAGAGTATTTAAACTGTGGCACATCATGCATACATTTGTCTTGATAAAGCCTGACATTGATCAGGCGCTTGATTTTATTACTTCTGGAGTGTTTCGTTTTTGTAAAATAAAGAAAAGGATTATTTGGTAACCTTTTTGGTCGTGGATTACTGCTTCCTGGTTTATTTTTCTTATCTTAGCAACATATAGGTACTTGAGTTCTCTGTAGGTAGTTTAAATGTATGTGTACTAGTCGCTATCTGGTTTCAGGGTGATTACACAGTTGTGAGCAAAAAACAAGGGAAACAGGTCACACAATGTTACGTATACAATACTAGCAACAGTTATTACACTCTGTCAAGCAAATAAACATTCACTATTACATAATTCATAGGTTCATAGGTAAGTACTAGGCTATCTGCCCAAGGGAATTTATAAGCCTAGCCAGAATGTGTTGGCTTTCACCACCCCCTTAGATTAGTTCCCTGTGCCTCTGTCCAGCAGAGCCATTAGTTCCCTGTGCCACTGTCCAGCAGAGCCATTAGTTCTCTGTGCCACTGTACTGCAGAGCCACTGCAGTGATCTCCAAGGTAAATTTTCTGTTTCCCATCCGCCTGTCAAGGTTTCTCTTGAAGAGTGTTAGTGAGGGGCTCTGCCTGATGTATACTGGAATCCTGTTCCAAAGCATGGGGAGTCTCTGGGATTTATCATTGTGGTGAGGTTTATATCTCTTGAGCATCTGGCTCTCCAGGATTTGTTTTTTTTTTAGGTGGAGCATGTCCATCAATTCTGGGTTGGACATGGCCTTGTATGTCAGGCAGAGATCACCTCTGAGTAAGCGGTATGCAACCGAGTACAGGTGGAGTTTCTTGAGTCGAGCTGCATAGGGCATCTGTTTGAGGCCAGTAATCCTCTTGGTGAGGTACTTTTGTGGCCTTTCCAGCTGTTGCAGATGTCTTGTAAGGTACATCCAAATGGGGCGTTGTATTCTATGATGGGTCTAATGAGTGATGAATAGAGAGGCACAATAACCTCTTTTGTTCTAGATGCAAACTCTTTTGTGATTAGGTGGGCCACATAGAAGGATTTTCTAACCACCTTGGCAATATGATTATCAAAGGAGAGATTACTATCTACTTGGGTTCCCAGATCCCTTATTACATTTTCTATATTTAGGGGACAACCACCTATGTGGTAGTTTGCTGGTACTTTGTTTTTTCCAAAGGGAATGACTATGCACTTTTTGACATTTAGCTTGAGGCCATGATTTTGACACCAGGTATCCGTCTCAGTGAGACCCTTCTGGAGGGTGTCTTTATCAGCTGGAGACTCAATTATGGCCCCTAGTTTGCAGTCGTCTGCAAACTTGGTCCGCCATAGTCCTCCTATGCTTGCCTGTACCTCTGAGAAGTATATACCGAACAGGAGGGGTCCTAGGACTGAGCCCTGGGGGATGCCACTTGTAACCGGTTTTGAGTCGGATGTAGAGCCTGCAACTCTCACCATGTGGGTTCTATCCATGAGCCAGTTGGCAATCCATCTTGTGACATAGGGGGTTATGTTCAAGCTGGTGAGCTTGTCTATAATACTAGAATGGGAAATGGTGTTGAAAGCCTTTGCAAGGTCCAGATAGGCTGTTTGGACCTCTTTTCCCTCATCTAATGCCTTGGTAACCATCTCAAAGAAGTCCACCAGGTTTAGGAGGCATGATCTGCCCTTAACAAAGCCAAACTGGGTAGGGTCCAAGGTTTGGAGATTCCCAATGTCTCTGTTAATGAGTTCTATGATGATGCGTTCCATAGCCTTGCAGACCAGGCTAGTCAGGCTTATAGGGCAATAGTTCCCGGGATTCGTTGTGGCTCCACCTTTGTAGAGCGGGATAACTGTTGCTGTGCGCCACTCTGTGGGTACATAGCCTGTAGAGAGGCTGAGTTTGAACAGTGTGTTTATGTGAGGGGTTTGTTCATTTTGGAGCTCTTGTAAGACATAGCCTGGGATCCCATCCAGTCCCATTGAAGCTGTGTTTCTGGCTTTGGATAGGGCTGTTTTAACCTGTGTGTCTGTGATTGATGTGGCCCTACATTCTTCTGGTATGGTTATGGGCCCTTTAGGGGGTGAGGGGGGGTGAAGTTTGCACTAAACCTCTCTGCCAGAAAGTTTGCAATATCAGTCGGTTCAGTGTATTTTGTGCCATTCTGCACTAACTCAGAGCAGATCTGAGAGTTTCCACTTAGGTTCTTGACATAGCTAAAGAATGTTTTGTGGTTATCTTTGGAGTCATTGGCAATTTTTCTTTCGAAACTAGCCTTGGATGATTTAATGAGGGATCGTAGTTTCTTGCTGATACTGATCAGGGATGTCTGTCCTTCTTGGGATTTTACTCTTTTCTGTACTAGTTTCCTCCTTCTGTTATATAGCTTGTTTATGGTAGGGGTCCACCAGACTGGTTTCCTTTTCTAGGAGGAGTGAGTCTAGGTTTTACTTTGTGTAGCACGATCCATGCATTCCTGCAGATGCTCATAGAGTGCCTTTGTAAAGGTTTCAGCAGCTTGGACAGCATTGTCCTTTAGCATGGGGGCTGTGAACCTTTCCACCTCGGTCTTAAGTAACGTGAAGTTTGCTTTTGAAAAGTTTTTCATGGTGGTTTCCTTGATTGGGGGGTGGGGGCAAATGTGGATATCCAGAGTGATTAGTCTATGGTCTGATCTAACCAGTGAGGGGTTGACCTCCGGTGTGGAACACCGGTCACCCATGTTGGTGATGACCAGGTCAAATATGTTGTTCCCTCTGGTGGGGGTGTTGACCAGTTGATCCAGGGCATTCGAGTTTATAAATTCTAGGAAGCGTTGGGCAAGGGAGTTAGTACTTGAATAGTTCTCCCAGTTTATGTTTGGGTAATTGAAATCACCCAGTATTAAGGTGTTTGGTAGGACCTTCATACTTCCCAGTGTCTCCAGAAATGTGGAATGGGGGTCCTGGGCCATGGTGGGTGATCTGTAGCAAGCTACAATTTGGATTGCAGTTTTGCCCATTGTTAGTTGCACATGGATGATCTCTGATGCATTGTGCTGCCCTACTAACCCGGAGGTGTGGGTATCCTTGATGAATATGGATACACCCCCCCCTTTTGTGTTTCGGCCCTGGTTCTATGGTCAAAAGGTATGGTATGAGTTATAGCCTAGTAGTGCTTGGGTGCTCTCAGGAGCCTTAAACCAGGTTTCTGTTACTGCACAGATGTCGATATTCTCCATACTGAGGAGTGCCTCGAGTGCGTGCATTTTGAGGTTTAGACTTCTGGCATTGAGTAGCATTACCCTCAGTTTTTGGCTACTTGTGCTATTTATGGTGGTGGGTTTGTCTTTTGAGCCTTGCCTAAAAAAGGCAGTATGGGGGCGGCAAGAGCCTTAGCCAGTATTCAAAAGCCTAAGAGTGACAGGTGCAAGCCATCTCGTGACTTGTCGAGCATGTCATCCCAGGCGGACAGATATTGGATCCCCTTTGAATGACGCCAGAAACTTGGCCAATTGTTGAAATTGATAATTCTTTTCTTTATACTGTGGCATCATTCTTGGTGAGGGCAGAATGCTACTCAGGGTCAGGGTCATACCGGCCTGGACTACATGATCAGAGAGCTCTTCCATGTCTCTTTTCATGTAGTCCAGGGAGGTACGTATCAGGTCATTCACATCAACATGGACAATGACAGCGTTGTATTTGTACTTGTTCTGGAGTCACCTGAGTGCTTGTGTTATGTGGCGGATCCTGTCACCTGACAGGCAGCTATCTATAACCTTCTCCTTGTCCAGCTTAGTAAGTGGGACATCAGTGTGCCTGACTATAGAGTCGCCTATTACTAGTGTGTTGGGTATGTTATTTTGCGTTAAGGGCTGTGATTGCGTGGCACACTGATTATGTGAAGTATGTGTTTCATGGTTGGTGATGGGGTGTGGAGGTTGCTTGGATGTCTGCTTTGGAGGTCTCTGTTGCTTTTGCAAATTTTTATTTAGAGCCTCCAAGTATGTTTTCATGTATTCATGTGTGTTATTTGCTGGTGTTGGTTTATCAGGTCTATGTGAGACTGGTGGTATGTTGCAAGTATTACCCTTCTCCTCTTGACTGTCAGTTCCAGTCTTGGGTTGAGAGAGCTTTGCCTCCAGTTTGGCTGTATAATTGCATCTCTTGCATATATTAGTGTTTGGTGGTAGGAGGAGAGGGTTGTCTGTGTACATGAGGCAGTTGTAACATTGCCTCAAAATGCCCAGATTCACCAGTTGGACTGGAGAGTACACCGTAAACTGTCCTTTGGACATGCCTGAATAGGTAGAGTAAGCTGTTTTTCTGATTGGCTGGTGGGGACGAATAGAGAGCATTGTCCTTCTGGACAGTATAGGGGGGGTCTAATGCTAGGGTTAATTAGTGCTTGCTATGAGTTTTAAGCAAGTGCTTGACTGTGAAATGAATGGTTTGAGTGCTAAAGTTGAAGGTTTGTCTAGTTCCAAGGGAAAAATTGAGGAGTAGACTTTGTGGAGCCGGGAATAGTTTAACTCTAGCTATGGCGCTGCCCAGTGCACAAAACCATGCAAATGCATTTTTTATAGCAGGGAAGTGAAAGAGATAGAAATTAGCCCAAAATGGCTGATAAAATACTAACTTCTGGGCTGAATCCACTCCTTCAGGGACAGATAGGCTGCTCAAGGCTCCCCACTTCCACTGGTGAGCAAAGAAACTTCCTTCTATCCAAGTAAGGTATGGGCAACACAGAAACTTTTAACACAGCCCTGTTCAGCAGTAATCTGAAAACTGGACTATACTAGTTCAGAAAGTTGTGAAAAAGTATATATATATATATATATTTTTTTTTTTTCAGAAAATAGAGCAGATATAATCAAAATTAGCCCAAAATGGCCACTAAACTATAACTTATGGGCTGAAACCACTCTTCCAGGGACAGATAGGCTGCTCAAAGCTCCCCTCTCTCACAGGTGAACAGAGAAACTTCTTTCTATCCAAGTAAGGTATGGGCAATACAGAAACTTGTAACTCAGCCCTGGATTCAGCAATAACCTAAAAACTGGACTATACTAGTTCAGAAAGGCGGGTAACAAGTATATATTTTTTTTCAGAAAATAGAGTAGATACAATCAAAACAACACTTTAAATGCACAGAAAAGGCTATCACACTTTAGTGTGTAGCCTACAACAGTTAAACAGATTATTTAAACACAAAAATGACTTAATTCAAGTGTAGGCAGCAGATAAGTACAATATGTAACAATAAACTTTTTAAATCACAAATTTGCTAAAAAAAATGGCGTTTTAGGCGGAATTAGTTAAGACAGCAAGAAAAGCAGAAAAGTGATACTTAATCACTCCAGAGTCATTGTTTTGTCTCTCTGCTGCTGTAGACTCTGCAGAATACCTGGAAGGCACTTGCTGAGTGGAATACAAGCGCATAAACTGCGCAGATGCGTTTTTTATAGCAGGGAAGTGAAAGAGATAGAAATTAGCCCAAAATGGCCAATAAACTACTAACTTCTGGGCTGAAACCACTCCTCCAGGGACAGATAGGCTGCTCAAAGCTCCCCTCTCTCACAGGTGAACAGAGAAACTTCCTTCTCTCCAAGTAAGGTATGGGCAACACAGAAACTTGTAACACAGCCCTGGATTCAGCAATAACCTGAAAACTGGACTATACTAGCTCAGAAAGGCGGGAAACAAGTATTTTTTTGTTTTTTCAGAAAAAAGAGCAGATACAATCAAAATTAGCCCAACATAGCCAATAAACTAATAACTTCTGGGCTGAAACCACTCCTCCAGGGACAGATAGCCTGATCAAAGCTCCCCTCTCTCACAGGTGAACAGATAAACTTCCTTCTATTCAAGTAAGGTAAGGGCAACACAGAAACTTCACAGCCCTGGATTCAGCAATAACCTGAAAACTGAACTATACTAGTTCAGAAAGGCGGGAACCAAGTATATTTTTTGTTTTTTTTTCAGAAAATAGAGCAGATACAATTAAAACAACACTTTACCCAATTAACCAGTTAAAAAGCTTAAAACTGAGCCCTGTTCCAGCAGTCTTCAATCAGACAAGTTCTAACTGTACAGTCCTGCCACTAGGGTACAGAGAAACCTTCTCCAAAAAAGACGGCCTGGATCAGTGCACACGTTATACAAACAAAGCTAGATCCAGCCGGCCTGAATCTAGTCTATGGTACAGCAAACAAGGCATACCGATTTCAGAAAGAAACAGTTCAAATAAGCTCTCCTCGACTAGTTTAGACCAGTTTACAGGCTTTGCTGTATTCTGGGCTGTGGTGTAGTTCCTGTGTTGTCCATTACCTTACTTGGATAAGAAGGAATTTTCTTTGCTCACCAGTGGGAGTGGGGAGCCTTGAGCAGCCTATCTGTCCCTGAAGGAGTGACCTCAGCACAAGAGCTGTAGTAATTGGTTGTTTTGGACCATTTCTAGCTCTTTTGAAGTTCCCTGTTTAAAATCCGCCTCAGAGCATTTTTTTCTGGCTATACTACTCAGAGACAGCTCCACGTGGTCCTACAGAGTGGTCCTAACTACAGAGAACTGAGAAAAGCAACTACTTTCCAGATTTAAGTATTTTTTCTGTTTTTTTCTTGGAATACCTTCTCTTGCTTATTTTAAACAAGCTTATACTGTTTTTGTAACTGTTTGCTGCATTATATAGTATCTGCACTTAAAATTTTACCTGGTCGAAAATTGATCGAAAATCTGTTGTTTGTTTGTTTAATTTAACTGTTGAGGCTGCCCACTAAAGTGTGCTAGCCTGTGTAACTGATTTATTTTTGCCTTCTGTATTTCTGGGTGTTTTCTATCTAAAACAAAAAAAAAACAAAAAAAAAATCCTTGTTTTCCCACCTCTCCTCGACTAGTTTAGACCAGTTTACAGGCTTTGCTGTATTCTGGGCTGTGGTGTAGTTCCTGTGTTGTCCATTACCTTACTTGGATAAGAAGGAAGTTTCTTTGCTCACCAGTGGGAGTGGGGAGCCTTGAGCAGCCTATCTGTCCCTGAAGGAGTGACCTCAGCACAAGAGCTGTAGTAATTGGTTGTTTTGGACCATTTCTAGCTCTTTTGAAGTTCCCTGTTTAAAATCCGCCTCAGAGCATTTTTTTCTGGCTATACTACTCAGAGACAGCTCCACATGGTCCTGCAGAGTGGTCCTAGCTACAGGGAACTGAGAAAAGCGACTACTTTACAGATTTAAGTATTTTTTTCTGTTTTTTTCTTGGAATACCTTCTCTTGCTTATTTTAAACAAGCTTATACTGTTTTTTTAACTGTTTGCTGCATTATATAGTATCTGCACTTAAAATTTTACCTGGTCGAAAATTGATCGAAAATCTGTTGTTTGTTTGTTTAATTTAACTGTTGAGGCTGCCCACTAAAGTGTGCTAGCCTGTGTAACTGATTTATTGCTGCCTTCTGTATTTCTGGGTGTTTTCTATCTAAAAACAAAAAAAAAACAAAAAAATAATCCTTGTTTTCCCACCTCTCCTCGACTAGTTTAGACCAGTTTACAGGCTTTGCTGTATTCTGGGCTGTGGTGTAGTTCCTGTGTTGTCCATTACCTTACTTGGTAAGAAAGAAGTTTTTGGCTCACCAGTGGGAGTGGGGAGCCTTGAGCAGCCTATCTGTCCCTGAAGGAGTGACCTCAGCACAAGAGCTGTAGTAATTGGTTGTTTTTGACCATTTCTAGCTCTTTTGAAGTTCCCTGTTTAAAATCCGCATTTGCGCGGCTTTGCGCAATTGTGCGCATAGCGCAGCACCGGCTCCGCCAAGTCTGCTCTTCAAATTTTCCCTTAGAAAGCTCTACTCTTAGAATAACCAGTCTACTCGTTATATTATAAGCATAGCACTTGTTCTCAAAGCTTCTCTTCTAATCAAGCACTCTCAAACTCAAGTAGCACTACATCCACCTACCACCCCAACCACTTCCCTTAAAGGCACAGCACTCTCTTATAATATTCTAGCATGTTGAGTGGTAGATTGCTAGCATCTTCTCCTGTTCAGCTGGTTAATCTGGGAATCTTGAGACAATGCTATAATTGTCTCATGTACACAGACAACCCTCTCCTCCTCCCAACAAACACAAATACATGTGAGAGATGCAATTATATAGCCAAACTGGAGGCTGAACTCTCTCAACTCAGGACTGGCAAGACCAGACAGGAGGAGAAGGTAACCACACACACAACAAACCCAGTCACACAAAGACCTACCCCAACTGCAAATCAAGCACATAATAACACAAAAACATACTCAGAGGCTCTATTAAAAAACTTACCAAAACAACAGAGGCTCCCAAAGCAGACACCCAAAAATCCACCACCTCATAACATAACACATGCAACACATACTTCAATAAATCGGTGTGTCAATAAATCACAGCCCTTAAGGCCAGACACTATGCCTGATACACTAGTGATAGGTGACTCTATAGTCAGACACACTGACGTCCCACTTACCAGGCTGAGCAAGGAGAGGGTAACAGTATGCTGCCTATCGGGGGCTAGGATCTGCCATATAACACACGCACTCAGGTCACTCAAAAGCACGTACAAATATCACTCCGTCATTGTCCATGCCGGCGTGAATGACCTGAGACGTACCTCCTTGGACTTCATGAAAAGAGACATAGAGGAGCTCTCTGATTATGTAGCCCAGGCTGGTATGACCCTGACCCTGAGCAGCATCATGCCCTCACCAAGAATGATGCCACAATACAAAGACAAGATGATCAGCTTTAATAATTGGCTCAATTACTGGTGTCATTCTAGGGGGATCCAGTGTCTGCTTGGGATGACATGCTGGACAAGCCACGCTGCTTCGCAATGGACGGCTTGCACCTGTCACCACTGGGCTTCCAGATATTGGCTAAGGCTCTTGCCACCCCCATAGTTCCTTTTTTAGGCAAGGCTCAAAAGATGAACCCACCTCCTTAGAAAACAAAAATGGAAAAAAATTAAGGGTAATGCTGCTCAACGCCAGAAGACTAAATCTCAAGATGCAGGCTCTCGAAGCACTCCTCAGTATGGAGAACATTGATGTCTGTGCTGTAACCGAGACCTGGTTCAAGGCTCCTGAGAGCACCCCAGCACTACCAGGCTTTACCTCGTATCATGCTTTTCGGCCCCAAAACCCGGGCCGAACCACAAAGGAGGGAGTGTTCATATTCATCAAGGATACCCACACCTCCAGGTTAGTGGCAACTCATGAAGCATCAGAGACCATCCAGGTGCAGCTAACCGTAGGCAAAACTGCTATACAACTGGTTGCATGTTACAGACCACCCTCCCACTCTCAAGAACCCCACTCAGCCTTCCTGAAGACATTGGAAGATTTGAATGTCTCACCAAATACCATCATATTGGGAGACTTCAACTACCCTAACATAGACTGGGTGCACTATTCTAGCCCTAACACCCTAGCCCAAAGGTTCCTGGAATTCATAAACTCAAATGCAATGGAACAGCTAGTCACCTCTCCCACAAGGGGGGATAATATACCAGACCTGATCATCACAAACATGGGGACAAAATGCTCCACACCGGAAGTATTCCCCTCACTGGTAAGATCTGACCACAGATTAATCACCCTGGATATACATTTACCACCTCCACCCCCAGCACAAAAGACTACAGTGAGAAACTTTTCAAAAGCCGACTTTACACTTCTCAAGACTGAGATGGTATCATTTAAGCCGACATGGCCAATGGAAACCACATCCCACAATGCTGAATCCTACACAAATGCTTTCTACGGACATCTCCAAGAATGCATGGATCGTACAATCCCAAATAAAACCAAGACCCTCTCCACCAAAGGAAAGCGTCCTGTCTGGTGGACCCCAGCCATAAACAAATTGTATAACAAAAGAAGGAAGCTACTGCAAGACAGAGCGAAATCCCATAAAGGGAAGGCATCTCTGATCAGCACTAGTAGAAAGCTACGTTCTCTCATAAAAACATCCAAGGCCAACTTTGAGAGAAAAATCGCCAAGGACACTAAAGATAACCACAATGCATTCTTCAGTTATGTTAGAAACCTGAGCGGAAACCCTCAGATATGCTCAGAGTTAGTACACAATGACAAAAAATTTACCCACAGATATTGCCAACATTCTGGCTGGCAGGTTCAGTGCAAATTTCTCCCCTCCCTCACCTCCAAAAGAAGAAATACTCATCCCAGCTGAATGTAACCACCCTGTCATCTCTGATGTCCAGGTGAGAACCGCCCTCAGCAAAGCAAAAAACACAGCATCTATGGGACCTGATGGTATCCACGGCTGCATGATACGTGAACTCCAAGAGGAGCTAAACCCGCATATAAAAATGTTATTTAACCTTAGCCTTACTACAGGATATGTACCTGAACACTGGCGTACAGCAACAGTGGTCCCACTCCACAAAGGAGGCTCCACTACAGACCCTGGGAACTACCGCCCCATAAGCTTGACCAGCCTGGTTTGCAAAGTTATGGAAAGAATTATTATGGAACTCATAAACAACGACATTGGGGACTTACAGACACTTGATCCCACCCAGTTCGGCTTTGTAAAGAGCAGATCCTGCCTTTTGAACCTGGGTGACTTTTTCGAAACAGTCACTAGAGCCATTGAAGAGGGCAAGGCAGTCCATACAGCCTACCTGGACTTGGCTAAAGCCTTCGACACAATACCCCACTCAGGGATCATAGATAAGCTAAACAGCTTAAATGTAAAACAATATGTCACAAGATGGGTTGCAAACTGGCTAAAGAACAGAACCCATAAAGTCAAGATTGTGGGAGCCATGTCAGACTCAAAGCCAGTCACAAGTGGTGTCCCACAGGGCTCTGTCCTGGGACCCCTCTTGTTCGGCATTTACTTCTCAGATGTGAAAGCAAACATGGGAGGGTTGTGGCTGACAAAGTTCGCAGATGACTGCAAACTAGGCGCCATAGTTGATACACCAGCTGACACATACATCCTACAGAAAGCCCTCACCGAAACGAACAACTGGTGCCGGAATCATGGCCTTAAACTGAATGTCAAGAAATGTATAGTCATCCCCTTTGGGAAAAACAAAGTACCCACAAATTATCACATAGACAGTAACCCAGTGAGTACCGAAAAAGTAATCAGAGACCTGGGGACCCAAGTTGATAGTGACCTCTCATTTGACACCCACGTTGCCAAAGTGGTTAGAAAGACTCTCTACTATGCCCACCTTATCATGAAGGGGTTCACATCCAGATCAAAGGAGGTCATTGTGCCCCTGTACTCCTCCCTTATCAGGCCCATGATTGAGTACAATGCCCCATTTGGTATGTACCTCACCCGGCACTTACACCAGCTGGAGAGACCCCAGAAGTACCTCACCAAGAGGATCAAGGGTCTCCAACATATGTCATATGCTGCCAGGCTAAAGAAACTCCAGCTCTATTCAGTAGCATATCGCCTGCTCAGAGGTGATCTGTGCCTGATGTACAAGGCCATGTCCAACCAGGAATTGGTGGACATGCTCCACCTCAAAAAGTCCAAATCCATAAGAACCACGAGAGCCAAAGATTTAAACCTCAGTACAAACATGAATAGAACATGATGGTGGGACAGATTCATAACTCATAGGCTTCCCATACTCTGGAACAAAATCCCAGTCCATGTTAGGCAGAGCCCCTCACTAACTCTCTTCAAGAGAAATCTTGACGAGTGGATGGGAAATCGTAGGTATACCCCGGGGGTCACCCCTGTGTCGCTACTTGACAGAGGCACAGTAAACTAATTTTAATAAGTAAGGGGGTCTTCAATGTGTCACTACTAGACAAAGGCACAGTATTCTAAATGTATTCTATACACCTTAGTACCACTACATGGGGTGGCGAAAGCCACATCTCTAGGGCTAGGCTTGTAAATGCCCCAGGGCAGATAACCTAGTACTAAACTATGAAACTATAAGCCTTTAACAAGAAATTTCCAGCTAGGAAGGGCAGAATCTAGCCTCTCCTCCCATAAGAGTGCAGACCACAAACCTTCTTAATGTAAAATAACTGGCCTGAAGCCCAAGTGTTTAATCCAGAAATAATACACTTGTAGAATAACAGACACTGAGCCTTCAATCAGCAGTTCCCAGCTTAGAAGGATGTACACTACCTGTCCTGCCACAACAGTGCAGACCACAAACCTTAATGTAAAACAACTGGTTTGAAGCCCAAGTGCTTAAACCAAGGGCCTTAGAATAACAGTTACAATTTAATCAGACTACTAACAAGCAGTAATAAAGGCAGCAGAATACATTCAATTGCGTACTTTTAAGAAGAGGCAAAAGCAAAATAAGGTAATAAAGTAGGAAGAAACACAAATACAGTAAAGCAGATGAAGTGCAATTTTTTTGAGACGGAGGAAACAGAGCAGATTAAGATACTGTACAGGAATGTCCTTCCCAAGTGGTCTCTCTGTACACCGCAGAGGAGATGGGACTGGTAGGACTATCTGAAATCCAAATATGATCTCAGGGTACTCAGTTGAGTGAGCAAATGAGATGGTTCCAGGAGGAGTGTGCAAAAACTGATTTACAGCAGGGGCAGGCAACTCCAAAGCCACCAAGATTAACACCACAACAAGAAACAGGAAGGGGGGGTGGGGAACTAACTGCACAGAGACAGAGGCACAATATTTACTGAATCAAAGACAGACAATATTTACTGACTCAAATCTTAAATAAGTGCAGAGAAAAGTATACTTAAATCAGCGTGTGTCCAGCTGATATATGCAGACAAGTCTCAGTAGCCAGCAAATCCAATTTATAATGATTACTAGAAATGTAACCAACACAGATTTTAATGCTAGCAGAAACCCCCAAACTAACAATAACAAATTAATTTCAATACAGTCTAACAACTTTCTATGAGCCCAATTGGCTTCACTTTTTCACACTTCAGGCAACATAACTGCAGAAAGACAGAGACGCAATATTTACTGAATCAAAGATGCACAATATTTACTGACTCAAATCTTAAATAAATGCAGAGAAAAGTATACTTAAATCAGCTTGTGTCCAGCTGATATATGCACACAAGTCTCAGTAGCCAGCATTCTAGAAACGTAACCAACACAGATTTTAAGGCTAGTAGAAACCCCCAAGCTAACTAACACTAACAAAGGAATTTCAAAGCAGTCTAACAATTTTCAATGAGCCCAGATGTCTACACTTTTTCACACTTCAGGCAACTTAACTGTAGAGAGACAGAAACACAATATTTACTGAATCAAACACACACAATATTTACTGACTTGAATCTTAAATAAGTGCAGAGAAAAATATACTTAAATCAGCTTGTGTCCAGTTGATATATGCAGACAAGTCTCAGTAGCCAGCAACTCCGATTTAAAATGATTACTAGAAATGTAACAAACACAGATTTTAATGCTAGCAAAAAACCCCAAGCTAACTAACATTAACAAAGGAATTTCAAATCAGTCTAACAACTTTCAATGAGCCCAGATGGCTACACTTTTTCACACTTCAACACTCAGGCAACTTAACTGCAGAGAGACAGAGAAGCAATATTTACTGAATCAAAGACACACAATATTTACTGACTCAAATCTTAAATAAGTGCAGAGGAAAGTATACTTAAATCAGCTTGTGTCCAGTTGATATATGCAGACAAGTCTCAGTAGCCAGCAACTCCGATTTAAAATGATTACTAGAAATGTAACCAACACAGATTTTAATGCTAGCAGAAAACCCCAAGCGAACTAACACTAACTAAGGAATTTCAAAGCAGTCTAACAACTTTCAATGAGCCCAGATGGCTACACTTTTTCACACTTCAGGCAACTTAACTGCAGAGAGACAGAGACACAATATTTACTGAATCAAAGACACACAATATTTACTGACTCAAATCTTAAATAAATGCAGAGAAAAGTATACTTAAATCAGTGTGTGTCCAGTTGATATATGCAGACAAGTCTCAGTAGCCAGCAACTCCGATTTATAATGATTACTAGAAATGTAACCAACACAGATTTTAATGCTAGCAGAAACACCCAAGCTAACTAACACTAACAAAGGAATTTCAAAGCTGTCTAACAACTTTCAGTGAGGCCAGATGGCTACAATTTTTCACACTTCAGGCAACTTAACTTCAGAGAGACAGAGACATAATATTTACTGAATCAAAGACACACAATATTTACTGACTCAAATCTTAAATAAGTGCAGAGAAAAGTATACTTTAATCAGCTTGTGTTCAGTTGATATATGCAGACAAGTCTCAGTAGCCAGCAACTCCAATTTAAAATTACTAGAAATGTAACCAACACAGATTTTAATGCTAGCAGAAACCCCCAAGCTAACTAACACTAACAAAGGAATTTCAAAGCAGTCTAACAACTTTCAATGAGCCCAGATGGCTACACTTTTTCACACTTCAGGCAACTTAACTTCAGAGAGACAGAGACACAATATTTACTGAATCAAAGACACACAATATTTACAGACTCAAATATTAAATAAGTGCAGAGAAAAGTATACTTAAATCAGTTTGTGTCCAGTTGATATATGCAGACAAGTCTCAGTAGCCAGCAACTCTGATTTAAAATAATTACTAGAAATGTAATAAACACAGATTTTATTGCTAGCAGAAACCCCCAAGCTTAGTAACACTAATAAAGGAATTTCAAAGCAGTCTAAAAACTTTCAATGAGCCCAGATGGCTACACTTTTTCACACGTCAGTCAACTTAATTGCAGAGAGACAGAGACACAATATTTACTGAATCAAAGCCACACAACATTTACTGACTCAAATCTTAAATAAGAGCAGAGAAAAGTATACTTAAATCAGCTTGTGTCCAGTTGATATATGCAGATGAGTCTCAGTAGCAAGCAACTCTGATTTAAAATGATTACTAGAAATGTAACCAACACAGATTTTAATGCTAGCAGAAACCCCCAAGCTACCTAACACTAACAAAGGAATTTCAAAGCAGTCTAACAACTTTCAGTGAGCCCAGATGGCTACACTTTTTCACACTTCAGGCAACTTAACTGCAGAGAGTCAGAGATGCAATATTTACTGAATCAAAGACACACAATATTTACTGACTCAAATCTTAAATAAGTGCAGAGGAAAGTATACTTAAAATCAGCTTGTGTCCAGTTGATATATGCAGACAAGTGTAGCCAGCAACTCCAATTTAAAATGATTACTAGAAATGTAACCAACACAGATTTTAATGCTAGCAGAAACCCCCAAACTAACACTAACAAAAGAATTTCAAAGCAGTCTAACAACTTTCAGTGAGCCCAGATGGCTACACTATTTCACACTTCAGGCAACTTAACTGCAGAGAGACAGAGACGCAATATTTACTGAATCAAAGACACACAATATTTACTGACTCAAATCTTAAATAAGTGCAGAGAAAAGTGTACTTAAATCAGTTTGTGTCTAGTTGATATATGCAGACAAGTCTCAGTACCCAGCAATTCCGATTTAAAATGATTACTAGAAATGTAATCAACACAGATTTTAATGCTAGCAGAAACCTCCAAGCTAACTAACACTAACAAAGGA